>NC_047075.1:6621000-6921000 GCF_902459465.1 Asterias rubens
AGATGCGTTATTCAGTAACGCGCATGTGTATAAATAATCCGCTTGGAGGATATCTTTTTCCTCTATGAATTCTCCATATTCGTTGAGGGCGTCAGAGGGTTCGGATCTAGAGCGAGGGCGTGCTGGAATAACTTGTGTGCTTTTTCATTCTTGCCGTTGACTTTGAAGATGATGGCTTGATGGAGAGCTGCTAAAACCTCACCTTAATATCTGAGAGAAAAACAAAAAGGGAAACCTTAATAAATTAAAGATAGAAAGATGTTTTAAAGTCAATCCATACATTTGCATAGGACCCTATTCCTTGAAATTGCGTGGTTTTCCTTTTACACAAATTGAGTTCACAAATTGGTGTGCCTTGGTAATTCACAATGTTTAAAAAATAATTATAAGGAAAAACCTAGCCCCACTTGTGTGGCCAAGGCTAGCTGAATCCTAGCTGATTCAGCTAGCCTTGGCCACACAAGTGGGGCTAAGGAAAACCTACTTCTAGAAACTATAAGGTTCCCTACCTGTGAGCAGGGGAGCCTTAAAGTTTCTAAAAGTAAGGGAAAACCATGATGCAAATTCAAAGCTATAAAATTGTGTTGATCTTATTCATGATCAATCAAAGTCGGGGCAAGTTTGGTTGCGATAATTGTAACAATCCATCATCCGTCCGGACAGTTGGACATGCCAAATGGACATGATGGAGGGTTACCATTAACGCAACTACTACTGTTTCGATGGACATGGTGACTCGTGTATGCGAATGTCAATGGTGGATCATGGGTTGTTGCGATAATGGTAACCCTCCTCCCGCGCTCAGCTGACAGGAGGCGAGGGTTACGTTATCGTAACTACAATATAGATGGTCCATGGAGTGGGGGGACGTAATCTAAAAATTAAATTTCAAAATCGCTAAATTATTTAAATATGATCAGTTATTATTAAAAAAATATTTGAAATTTAATTAAATTAGTATAAATATTTAATATTATGATGAATAGGGTAGATGGCCTTAGCTTTCGATCCAATCCGGACCTTCTTCAGAGGCATAAGACAAGTACAAACAAATACATATCCATTTATAGAAAAGAGAGGGGGAAAGGGATTAAGGAAAGGATCCAGAAAGAAGCGGGAAAATAACAGCCAATCAAAGTGCCTATTTCAGAAACAATATTGGGGGCTATGAACCAATAGGAGTGAAGTGGCGAGGACAAAGATGTTTAGAATGAAAGGAAGGGTTACTGGACCATAAAAGTGGTAAATGTATTGTTCGACAACAATGGAGGGAGACATGAAAGGGTAGGATTAGAGAGCAAGTTGCATCATGATGCAACTAACAATGGTCAATTAATAAGAATAGCAAGATCAAAGGTATGATGATTTTAAAAATAGGTATGAGGGACCTGTGGAAAAAAAGGGGGGGGGTTACTTACATCAGATAGTTACAGTGATGAATTTATAAAAACAACTTTAAACTAGGTTAATTATACTTTATGTACAGAATATATACAACATATGAGTTCTTAGGCAGAAGTGAAGTGGAGGGTAATGAGAAGTTATTTAACACCAGTGTTTATGTTAAGTCCAAAGGGTTTTACTGTCTTGAGTTGGTGAATCCAATGTGATTCTCTATTCTTGCGGTGTGTGTCATCACCATTGCAAGCTTCAATCACCAGAAGTTCAACATCAATGACACTATGATTGGGGCTGTTGAAGTGGATAGAGACTGGGTACGGTTCTTAGTCTTTATGGAAGAGACATGATTCGCAAAGCGAAGACTAAGTTTGGTCTTAGTCTCTCCCACATATTGTAGCCCACATCTCTTACATGATATGACATAGACTACATTAGACGTGCTGCATTCAGAGTCGGTCTTGATGTTGTATGAAGAGCCAGTGGTATGACTCTTCACCTTAAGTGAGGGCTTAATGTGCAGACACGTTTTGCATTTGGAACGGGTACATTTGTGACAGCCCAGTATATCTGTCGGGGGTTGTGTTTGGACTGTACCTGGGGGAAGTTTGGCCCTGACTAGTATGTCACCAAGGTTCTTAGGGCGGCGGAATGCAACCATGGGAACCTCAGTGATTGCTGAGTGTAACCTGCTGGAGGAGTGAAGTATAGGCATGTTATTATTGAGAATTGAGGGAAGTTTGGGTAGTTTGGGGTGGAAGGTGGTGACCAAAGCAACTCTATTGGTAGGAGGTTTTTTAGCTCCCGTGTTAGTCAACAGAGTATGACGAGGTACGTTGAGAGCCCTGTTGATAGCAAGTTGGACCCTACGTTCGCTGTGTCCCCTAGATACAAGGTGTTTCCTTAGCTCTGATGAGCGCCTCTTGTACAGGGTATCTGTGGAACAGATACGCCTGATACGTAAGGGCCTGACTGTAAGCAATTGCCTTCTTACAGTGACTAGGGTGACAGCTATTGGAGAGAAGGTACTGGTGGGTGTCGGTGGGTTTACTGTAAACATCTGTGACAAGGCCATTAGGAGACTTGGTTATTGTCACATCTAGAAAGTTCACACTGGTGAGAGATTGTTCGGTAGTGAACTTTATGGTGGGGTGAAATGAGTTGATATGGGCAATAAACTCATCCAAGCTGTCTTGGTCACCACACCAGATGGAGAAAATGTCATCAATAAATCTCCACCAAACTAGTGGTCGGTTGGGGGCGGAGGACAGGAGTCTGTCCTCCAACTGAGACATGAATAGGTTAGCATATGAGGGTGCCATTTTGGTACCCATGGCAGTACCCTGTACCTGTAGAAAATGCCTGTCAGAAAATGTGAAATTATTCTTCATTAGAATGTGGCTCATGAGTTCCTTAATATGACTCACTGAGGGGCGGGACTGATTACTAGCATTGAGGGCAGAGACACATGCACTCATGCCTTCATGATGGGGTATGTTAGTATACAGTGATGAAACATCAAAAGTAACCAAAATAGCAGAGTCAGGTATTTGGTGCTTGACCTCATCTAGTTTGTGGAGAAAGTCTTTGGTATCCTTGATGAAGGAAGGAATACGGCAGACTAAGGGTTTGAGGAAGCTATCAACAAACTCAGAAATGCGCTCTGTCGGGCTACCATTCCCAGATACAATAGGTCTCCCCGGGTTATTGGGCTTGTGTATCTTAGGTAGAAGGTAGAACCTTGCTGTACGGGGGTCATGTGGGAGGAGATAGTTAAATGTATCTTTCTCAATATCATTGGCATTATAAATCTTAACCAGGGTGTCACTGTGATATCTTGGGAGAAAGAGTCAGTGGGATCAGAAGCACATTCAATGTAATGATCAGTGTTACTGAGCTGTCTAAGGCCCTCAGCAATGTAGTCATGTGTGTTCATGACTACAACTGCGGACCCCTTGTCAGCCCGTTTAATCACTATGTCTGGTGATTGGCGGAGTTGTGTAAGGGCGTGACGCTCATCTTTAATATTATGAATATGTATTAGTATACTAAAATAACGAAAAGCACTTTAAAATAATGTTGACATGACCATACCTGGTCTGATAACAGGTTTATCCCTGACCGTAATTGGCCACTCCCTCATGCCGTGATAATCCATGCCAGGCCACCCCTCCATCCCGAGCGCTTTGGTTACCGTCAAAGACGACGACTTGGAAACCGGTGATGTTGAAAAGGTCCCAACTTGACGAGAACTCCCCTCTAAAATAATCATAAATCTCGACAATACTGTAAAGAGACATCCCGCTACAACGCTGCCAAACAGGAAGAAGACAATAGATGATTTGAAGACTAAACTGGAACTACCATCTGGTTTGGTTTTGGTAGACATTTTGGTGGTTTTAACGTGGAAATTCTCATCATTTTATACTCGCGTACAATGTGAATGACGATGATGTAATCTATTTATAGCTCAAAGTTTGACGTGTTTCTTGTCTGTATCTATATACGGTACTTTGACGTAAAGAGAAGCAAGGTGCCAGTCTGTGCGGAAGGATCATTTGGCCTTTTCTGATTGGTCAACCATTTATTAAAGATGGCGGCCTCCATGGGAAGGAGATGCGCACGAGGGGAATACAGATTACTGAGGATTGTTGGATGAAAGAACGGTTTGACATTCGACGAAATGGCTTCATTTAGTACCAAGACTAATAAGAGGTAAGTACAACCACTCCACACAATTCATTTTGAAAACAACTAACTATGCTATCCAATAATTTTAAGATCTAGCTGGTTTTTAACTTTTTGTAATCCTCCATTCCATCCAAGGGACCAAGTCCAATCAATCTCCATCGACATCAACGCGTTCAGTTCACACGTTATTTATAATATAATATAAATTATATTTAATCGGCCACAGCACACACCCAACCCTCGGGGGTCCTACTAACTAACTTGCCTCCAACTCGCCGTCAACTCCTCCAATATAGGCCAACATTTAAAATCCTCAAATCAAAAGAGGCATACTAGACTACTACACTAGTACTACTAATTACTGTTTGTTACTTTTACTAAATCTAAAATAATAATAGAACTGTGTAAAGTATTATTATTATTTTCTTCTTATTATGTTATTAATATTAGCTAAAAGAGAATGTTCATAAGTTTTTAAGGTTACTTACAGGTACATTGATGATTGATTTAGTTTGTAGTATACTTAACTAATAACATAATTGTTATTAGTTAAGTATACTACAAACTAAATCAATCATCAATGTACCTGTAAGTAACCTTAAAAACTTATGAACATTCTCTTTTAGCTAATATTAATAACATAATAAGAAGAAAATAATAATAATACTTTACACAGTTCTATTTATTATTTTTAGATTTAGTAAAAGTAACAAACAGTAATTAGTAGTACTAGTGTAGTAGTCTAGTATGCCTCTTTGATTTGAGGATTTTAAATGTTGGCCTATATTGGAGGAGTTGACGGCGAGTTGGAGGCAAGTTAGTTAGTAGGACCCCCGAGGGTTGGGTGTGTGCTGTGGCCGATTAAAATATAATTTATATTATATTATAAATAACGTGTGAACTGAACGCGTTGATGTCGATGGAGATTGATTGGACTTGGTCCCTTGGATGGAATGGAGGATTACAAAAGTTAAAAACCAGCTAGATCTTAAAATTATTGGATAGCATAGTTAGTTGTTTTCAAAATGAATTGTGTGGAGTGGTTGTACTTACCTCTTATTAGTCTTGGTACTAAATGAAGCCATTTCGTCGAATGTCAAACCGTTCTTTCATCCAACAATACTCAGTAATCTGTATTCCCCTCGTGCGAATCTCCTTCCCATGGAGGCCGCCATCTTTAATAAATGGTTGACCAATCAGAAAAGGCCAAATGATCCTTCCGCACAGACTGGCACCTTGCTTCTCTTTACGTCAAAGTACCGTATATAGATACAGACAAGAAACACGTCAAACTTTGAGCTATAAATAGATTACATCATCGTCATTCACAATTGTACGCGAGTATAAAATGATGAGAATTTCCACGTTAAACCCACCAAAATGTCTACCAAAACCAAACCAGATGGTAGTTCCAGTTTAGTCTTCAAATCATCTATTGTCTTCTTCCTGTTTGGCAGCGTTGTAGCGGGATGTCTCTTTACAGTATTGTCGAGATTTATGATTATTTTAGAGGGGAGTTCTCGTCAAGTTGGGACCTTTTCAACATCACCGGTTTCCAAGTCGTCGTCTTTGACGGTAACCAAAGCGCTCGGGATGGAGGGGTGGCCTGGCATGGATTATCACGGCATGAGGGAGTGGCCAATTACGGTCAGGGATAAACCTGTTATCAGACCAGGTATGGTCATGTCAACATTATTTTAAAGTGCTTTTCGTTATTTTAGTATACTAATACATATTCATAATATTAAAGATGAGCGTCACGCCCTTACACAACTCCGCCAATCACCAGACATAGTGATTAAACGGGCTGACAAGGGGTCCGCAGTTGTAGTCATGAACACACATGACTACATTGCTGAGGGCCTTAGACAGCTCAGTAACACTGATCATTACATTGAATGTGCTTCTGATCCCACTGAATCTTTCTCCCAAGATATCACAGTGACACCCTGGTTAAGATTTATAATGCCAATGATATTGAGAAAGATACATTTAACTATCTCCTCCCACATGACCCCCGTACAGCAAGGTTCTACCTTCTACCTAAGATACACAAGCCCAATAACCCGGGGAGACCTATTGTATCTGGGAATGGTAGCCCGACAGAGCGCATTTCTGAGTTTGTTGATAGCTTCCTCAAACCCTTAGTCTGCCGTATTCCTTCCTTCATCAAGGATACCAAAGACTTTCTCCACAAACTAGATGAGGTCAAGCACCAAATACCTGACTCTGCTATTTTGGTTACTTTTGATGTTTCATCACTGTATACTAACATACCCCATCATGAAGGCATGAGTGCATGTGTCTCTGCCCTCAATGCTAGTAATCAGTCCCGCCCCTCAGTGAGTCATATTAAGGAACTCATGAGCCACATTCTAATGAAGAATAATTTCACATTTTCTGACAGGCATTTTCTACAGGTACAGGGTACTGCCATGGGTACCAAAATGGCACCCTCATATGCTAACCTATTCAT
The DNA here is from genome assembly GCF_902459465.1 of Asterias rubens. Taxonomy (NCBI): domain Eukaryota; kingdom Metazoa; phylum Echinodermata; class Asteroidea; order Forcipulatida; family Asteriidae; genus Asterias; species Asterias rubens. Next base: position 6,627,566 of record NC_047075.1, read on the forward strand.
GTCTCAGTTGGAGGACAGACTCCTGTCCTCCGCCCCCAACCGACCACTAGTTTGGTGGAGATTTATTGATGACATTTTCTCCATCTGGTGTGGTGACCAAGACAGCTTGGATGAGTTTATTGCCCATATCAACTCATTTCACCCCACCATAAAGTTCACTACCGAACAATCTCTCACCAGTGTGAACTTTCTAGATGTGACAATAACCAAGTCTCCTAATGGCCTTGTCACAGATGTTTACAGTAAACCCACCGACACCCACCAGTACCTTCTCTCCAATAGCTGTCACCCTAGTCACTGTAAGAAGGCAATTGCTTACAGTCAGGCCTTACGTATCAGGCGTATCTGTTCCACAGATACCCTGTACAAGAGGCGCTCATCAGAGCTAAGGAAACACCTTGTATCTAGGGGACACAGCGAACGTAGGGTCCAACTTGCTATCAACAGGGCTCTCAACGTACCTCGTCATACTCTGTTGACTAACACGGGAGCTAAAAAACCTCCTACCAATAGAGTTGCTTTGGTCACCACCTTCCACCCCAAACTACCCAAACTTCCCTCAATTCTCAATAATAACATGCCTATACTTCACTCCTCCAGCAGGTTACACTCAGCAATCACTGAGGTTCCCATGGTTGCATTCCGCCGCCCTAAGAACCTTGGTGACATACTAGTCAGGGCCAAACTTCCCCCAGGTACAGTCCAAACACAACCCCCGACAGATATACTGGGCTGTCACAAATGTACCCGTTCCAAATGCAAAACGTGTCTGCACATTAAGCCCTCACTTAAGGTGAAGAGTCATACCACTGGCTCTTCATACAACATCAAGACCGACTCTGAATGCAGCACGTCTAATGTAGTCTATGTCATATCATGTAAGAGATGTGGGCTACAATATGTGGGAGAGACTAAGACCAAACTTAGTCTTCGCTTTGCGAATCATGTCTCTTCCATAAAGACTAAGAAACCGTACCCAGTCTCTATCCACTTCAACAGCCCCAATCATAGTGTCATTGATGTTGAACTTCTGGTGATTGAAGCTTGCAATGGTGATGACACACACCGCAAGAATAGAGAATCACATTGGATTCACCAACTCAAGACAGTAAAACCCTTTGGACTTAACATAAACACTGGTGTTAAATAACTTCTCATTACCCTCCACTTCACTTCTGCCTAAGAACTCATATGTTGTATATATTCTGTACATAAAGTATAAATTAACCTAGTTTAAAGTTGTTTTTATAAATTCATCACTGTAACTATCTGATGTAAGTAACCCCCCCCCTTTTTTTCCACAGGTCCCTCATACCTATTTTTAAAATCATCATACCTTTGATCTTGCTATTCTTATTAATTGACCATTGTTAGTTGCATCATGATGCAACTTGCTCTCTAATCCTACCCTTTCATGTCTCCCTCCATTGTTGTCGAACAATACATTTACCACTTTTATGGTCCAGTAACCCTTCCTTTCATTCTAAACATCCTTTGTCCTCGCCACTTCACTCCTATTGGTTCATAGCCCCCAATATTGTTTCTGAAATAGGAACTTTGATTGGCTGTTATTTTCCCGCTTCTTTCTGGATCCTTTCCTTAATCCCTTTCCCCCTCTCTTTTTCTATAAATGGATATGTATTTGTTTGTACTTGTCTTATGCCTCTGAAGAAGGTCCGGATTGGATCGAAAGCTAAGGCCATCTACCCTATTCATCATAATATTAAATATTTATACTAATTTAATTAAATTTCAAATATTTTTTTAATAATAACTGATCATATTTAAATAATTTAGCGATTTTGAAATTTAATTTTTAGATTACGTCCCCCCACTCCATGGACCATCTATATTGTAGTTACGATAACGTAACCCTCGCCTCCTGTCAGCTGAGCGCGGGAGGAGGGTTACCATTATCGCAACAACCCATGATCCACCATTGACATTCGCATACACGAGTCACCATGTCCATCGAAACAGTAGTAGTTGCGTTAATGGTAACCCTCCATCATGTCCATTTGGCATGTCCAACTGTCCGGACGGATGATGGATTGTTACAATTATCGCAACCAAACTTGCCCCGACTTTGATTGATCATGAATAAGATCAACACAATTTTATAGCTTTGAATTTGCATCATGGTTTTCCTTACTTTTAGAAACTTTAAGGCTCCCCTGCTCACAGGTAGGGGAACCTTATAGTTTCTAGAAGTAGGTTTTCCTTAGCCCCACTTGTGTGGCCAAGGCTAGCTGAATCAGCTAGGATTCAGCTAGCCTTGGCCACACAAGTGGGGCTAGGTTTTTCCTTATAAATTATTTTTTAAACATTGTGAATTACCAAGGCACACCAATTTGTGAACTCAATTTGTGTAAAAGGAAAACCACGCAATTTCAAGGAATAGGGTCCTATGCAAATGTATGGATTGACTTTAAAACATCTTTCTATCTTTAATTTATTAAGGTTTCCCTTTTTGTTTTTCTCTCAGATATTAAAGGTGAGGTTTTAGCAGCTCTCCATCAAGCCATCATCTTCAAAGTCAACGGCAAGAATGAAAAAGCACACAAGTTATTCCAGCACGCCCTCGCTCTAGATCCGAACCACTCCGACGCCCTCAACGAATATGGAGAATTCATAGAGGAAAAAGATATCCTCCAAGCGGATTATTTATACACATGCGCGTTACTGAATAACGCATCTCACAGCAAAGCACTGATCAATCTAAAAAGAACGGCCGAAATCGTTGAAGAAATCGATCAGAGAATATTGAGTCAGATTGACTTGAAACGAGACCAGTTTCTCGAAGTTCCATCTCATAGTCGAGCGTTACATCGCGCACAGCAAGAGATGTTCTACCAGCATATCTACCACACCACAGCGATCGAAGGGAATACGTTATCTCTGGAACAGATGCGGAGCGTTATGGAGACTGGGATGGCTGTACAAGGAAAAAGCGTCTTAGAACACAATGAAATAATCGGAATGAGTTCCGCCTTGCAGTTTATCAACAATACCCTCATGAATAAATTTGGTGACATCACAGTGCATGACATACTTGAGATCCATCGGCGTGTCCTCGGACACGTTGATCCAATTGAAGCTGGGAATATCAGAACGACACAAGTATTTGTCGGATCACACATCCCCCCTGCTCCAACAGAGGTCGAAGAACTCCTACAAGAATTTATTGAGTGGTTAACATCAGAGAAAACAAATGAAATGCACCCAGTGGAGTTTGCAGCTCTTGCACATTACAAATTTGTTTATATTCACCCATTTCTAGATGGAAACGGAAGAACTTCACGGTTATTGATGAATTTGATTCTAATGCGTGCCGGGTATCCCCCAATAATAATCAAAGTAACGCAGAGACACGAGTATTATGAGACTATTAAGCAAGCTAATGCAGGTGATGTCAGGCCGTTTATACGCTTTATTGCTCGGTGTACAGAAAGCATGCTGGATGTTTTATTATGGTTGACAAGTGAATCCCATGGACTTACAGAAATAGAAAGTAGAGAAAGATACAGGACAGTTGAAAATATTCCCGTGTACTAAATACTACCTCATGCATTTGAATTCAAAATACTTCCTGCATGTTGTAAGGCCACTGCTCCTTGTTCAAGCTTGATCAATTTTTGTGGCTGCCTTATGATGGCTCATAATTATTGTATTTAAACCCTTTAGTTTAATTTTTACTTTAACAGGCTGTTTTACTTTAACAGGCTGAGTAGAAACAACCATGATTAAGAACGGCCAGCCCTTTCACACTGACTTGCAATGTACGTACATGCACGTGTATAACCAGTGATCTGTCCTGGCAGTGTTGTACATGTACATTCAGGGCTGTATGCTTCGTTTTTGAAAGGGCAAGGGCACCAAGGCATTTTCTCTTTTGCAAAGGGCACCCTATGAGGAAATTGTAAATTTCTACTGGAGCATTTCAAGGGCACCAAGGCAATGGCACGGGGCAACGGAGGCAATCGCCTCCGTTGCCCCGTGCAGTATCAGGCCTGTGTAACTTGTAGTCAAGACCAATGAGACACATCAAGTCAAGCCCACAACGATCTCGAGACCCGCAACACTGGCCCTGGCATGGGGAATATCCACCCTTGCTCTGGAGTAGGGGTAAGCGATGAAAACCCTGGAGTATTCTCGAAAGTTGCAGCCTGAACCCAGTGAGAATAGGGACTTGCATACCATGTAGGCGGGGACAGTGTGAAAGTGAGCTGGGGTACCCATGGGCTTTCCACAGGGATCTGTCTAGTCTTTGTTTCAAGACCATTGGTGTTGCGCGGTCACACACAACCAACGTTGCGATTATGCACGGCAAAAACTGTACACGCTTGTAATGAACGAACGCTAGCGGGCGCTCTGTTTCTCTGATTTAGATCTCACCATGTCTAGAGTCTGTGCTCACCATGGTGAGATCTAAATCAGAGAAACAGAGCGCCCGCTAGCGTACGTTCATTACAAGCGTGTACAGTTTTTGCCGTGCATAATCGGAACGTTGGTTGTGTGTGACCGCGCAACACCAATGGTCTTGGAACCAAGACTAGGATCAGAGATACATTAATGAGAACAGGGCTTATGGGACACATTTCTGGTTTCCCAGTTCACTATTCTACGTCTTATTTTTGCAAATGGAGTAAATAGAATTTGAAGCTTTGCAATCTGTTTATTTATTTTGAATCTTTAAAGGGAAGGTACACGTTTGGTACATGTACGTGTACATGTACATGTAATTACTCGAAACAAAAATTAACTTAAAAACTGACTTGGTAATTTCTCACTAAAATAATAAAAGACTTCTAGCTACAAGTCTTTTATTCTTACATGTATCTGAAAGCACACAAATTCGTTGAACAAGGGTGTTTTTTCTTTCTCGCATTTTTGATGACCGATTGAGCCCAAGTATTCACAGGCTTGTTATTTTATGGTTATGATGGGATACACCAAGTGAGAAGACTGGTCTTTGACAATAATTACCAAACATGTACCTTCCTTTTAAGGAAACTATGAATATATTATTTTTACTGTACTTTATATTGCAGTTTGTCGCAATACAACCAGACAAAAGCGCTCAGCTCTTCCAGGGAAATAAGCCCAACTTCTCAATTTTGAGAAAAGCAAACAGATAAAGCTGTTTTTTTTCTTCATAAAACAGGATGAACGTTTTATATTTAAAAAAAAGGCAGATATGTTGTTACATCCATACAGTACATACATGTTGTACATACGTACATGTAGTATGTACCTCTGAAATGGAAAAAAAATCAATTTACCCAGAAATTATCTTGTATTTTTTGACAAACCACATTTTTGGGAGTTGGGCCATGCTGTTCAAACCTGGATTGTATTTCAAGTGTGACCAACAACTTTTTTTTTCTTTAAGGTATAATATGGTTGTTTGACCGTTACTAAATGTAAAATATAAAATAAAGTGATAATAGTTTACCCCTTGTACATGTATTGCAGCTGCTTTCAGCTCTATTTTAAAGACATACATATATTTATTTTAAAATTATATAGTAAATTAAAAGTATAAAATAAAGTCTTGCATTTCATTTTGTCTATACTTCAGTTTTCATGAGTGTAATACTTCTGCCATGGGGAGGAACATGGGATTATTTTACCGAGAGCTGATGACAGATGATCATCCCAAGAAAAATAAACGTAGACAACCGACAAAAGTAGATGCAGGATGCATGGAGGCATTTATTCACCACAAATATTCTTCCTAAACTGATGTACATTTAATTGTAACCATGTACTGAGATACATGTACCCTCAGCCGAAACAATCAATATTAAAAAAAATGTCCAAGACCTTGTATTTCATCTTTGAACATGCTGAAAAGAGCCATAGACCTTTTCGCAAACACCCATTGTGCAAGGGCAAACTGTTGAATGACGTGCATGCTGGTCTTAACTAGGGATCAAACTTGATCTAGAGTGCGTTTTGGCGACCCAAACCAAAAACTGTTTCGGTTGTTGGTCGTTGGTTCTGCTGTTCAGACTGAACGATAACCGAATTGTGAGCTCGGTTACCGTTTTAGTTACGATGTCAGAAACAGCCTTTGGTTGGGGTCGCCAAAACGCACTCCTAGCTACACATGTACATATATGTAGACCAGCGTGCACTTCATTCCTTACTTACATGCCCAGACCAATTATTTCACAAAATAGGGACACCGCCAACTTACATATGAATAGATAGCTCAGTTGGTAGAGCGCCGGCACGTTAATCCGGAGGTTGTTGGTTCGTATCCCACTCTACATGTAGTCAATTCTTTGTTCAACCCCAAAATCATAGCAAAGGGCACTTCCATTAGAAAAATAATAAAGTCATACATTTTGAAGGGCACCAAGGCCAACCCAGGGGCAACATACAATGTAGGTCATGGCCTCTGTTATCTACTTCATTCCTCGCTTACATGCGCAGACCAATTATTTGACAAAATAGGGACACCGCCAACATATGGCTAGATAGCTCAGTTGGTAGAGCGCCGGCATGTTAATCCGGAGGTCGTTGGTTCGAATCCCACTCTACATGTAGTCAATTCTTTTCTCAACCTCAAAAATCATAGCAAAGGGCACTTCCATTAGAAAAACCATAAAGTCATACATTTTGAAGGGCACCAAGGCCAAGACCAGGGGCAACATACAATGTAGGTCATGGCCTCTGTTATCTACTTCATTCCTCGCTTACATGCGCATACCAATTATTTGACAAAATAGGGACACCGCCAACATATGGCTAGATAGATCAGTTGGTAGAGCGCCGGCATGTTAATCCGGAGGTCGTTGGTTCGAATCCCACTCTACATGTAGTCAATTCTTTTCTCAACCTCAAAAATCATAGCAAAGGGCACTTCCATTAGAAAAACCATAAAGTCATACATTTTGAAGGGCACCAAGGCCAACCCAGGGGCAACATACAATGTAGGTCATGGCCTCTGTTATCTACTTCATTCCTCGCTTACATGCGCAGACCAATTATTTGACAAAATAGGGACACCGCCAACATATGGCTAGATAGCTCAGTTGGTAGAGCGCCGGCATGTTAATCCGGAGGTCGTTGGTTCGAATCCCACTCTACATGTAGTCAATTCTTTTCTCAACCTCAAAAATCATAGCAAAGGGCACTTCCATTAGAAAAACCATAAAGTCATACATTTTGAAGGGCACCAAGGCCAAGACCAGGGGCAACATACAATGTACATGTACTAGTAGGTCATGGCCTCTGGATTATTATCATATATCTGGTAATGTAACTAGCGTAAGGATGTCTCCTAAGTGAACTTGATCACTGTTAAAGGAACACGTTGCCTTGGATCGGACGAGTCGGTCTATTTAAAGCGTTTGAAACCGTTTGTTATGAAATGCATCTGGTTAGAAAGATGTTTTAAAAGTAGAATATAATGATCCACACAAGTATCACTCAAAATTGCACGGTTTTCCTTTTACGTCGCAAACTATCACAGTCGGCCATTTATGGGAGTCAAAATTTTGGCTCCCATAAATGGCCGACCGTGTTAGTCAATGAGGTAAAAAGAAAACCCCGCAATTTCGAGGCATATTTGTGTAGATCATTGTAATCTACTTTTACAATATCTTTCTAACCAATATGCATTTTAAAACAAACGGTTACAAACTTCATCTTCTTGTAACCCTCTGGGGTTCCAAGGAGCTTTTGGAAAGAGTACCCTTAGTGCCAGTCAGTGCTGACCGATTGGGTATCCTTAGTGCCAGTCAGTGCTGACCGATTGGGTATCCTTAGTGCCAGTCAGTGCCGACTGATTGGGTATCCTTAGTGCCAGTCAGTGCCGACCGATTGGGTATCCTTAGTGCCAGTCAGTGCCGACCGATTGGGTATCCTTAGTGCCAGTCAGTGCCGACCGATTGGGTATCCTTAGTGCCAGTCAGTGCTGACTGATTGGGTATCCTTAGTGCCAGTCAGTGCCGACCGATTGGGTATCCTTAGTGCCAGTCAGTGCTGACCGATTGGGTATCCTTAGTGCCAGTCAGTGCTGACCGATTGGGTATCCTTAGTGCCAGTCAGTGCTGACCGATTGGGTATCCTTAGTGCCAGTCAGTGCCGACCGATTGGGTATCCTTAGTGCCAGTCAGTGCCGACCGATTGGGTATCCTTAGTGCCAGTCAGTGCCGACCGATTGGGTATCCTTAGTGCCAGTCAGTGCTGACCGATTGGGTATCCTTAGTGCCAGTCAGTGCTGACCGATTGGGTATCCTTAGTGCCAGTCAGTGCTGACCGATTGGGTATCCTTAGTGCCAGTAAGTGCCGACCGATTGGGTATCCTTAGTGCCAGTCAGTGCCGACCGATTGGGTATCCTTAGTGCCAGTCAGTGCCGACCGATTGGGTATCCTTAGTGCCAGTCAGTGCCGACCGATTGGGTATCCTTAGTGCCAGTAAGTGCCGACCGATTGGGTATCCTTAGTGCCAGTCAGTGCCGACCGATTGGGTATCCTTAGTGCCAGTCAGTGCTGACCGATTGGGTATCCTTAGTGCCAGTCAGTGCTGACCGATTGGGTATCCTTAGTGCCAGTCAGTGCCGACCGATTGGGTATCCTTAGTGCCAGTCAGTGCCGACCGATTGGGTATCCTTAGTGCCAGTCAGTGCCGACCGATTGGGTATCCTTAGTGCCAGTCAGTGCCGACCGATTGAGCTGAAATTTTCACAGGTTTGTTATTTGATGCATATGTTGAGATACACCAACTGTGAAGGCTAGTCTTTGACAATTACCAATAGTGTCCACTGCCTTTAAGGTTTGCTAGATTAAAGGGTCTGGGTATTTTTTGTTGGACACAAAACACAAGGTCCACAGATTAACATCAAACCCACACAGTTTGAAGATAATGATGGTCGAAAGCTTCCCTTAAAGTATTACTTGCTGAGGTGCTGCAGTTATTGAGAAATTAGTAAAACAAGACACAATAATTATTTTAGCATGTAAAATGTTTTACTCATTTCTCAAACACTACAGCACCTCAGTAATTAATATTTTAAGGGAAGCCTTCTATCTCATTATCTTCAAACCAAGTTAGTTTAATGTTTAACTTGTGGAAATTGTGTTTTGTGTAACAAAAAGTACCCCAATCCTTTAAAAGTACATAGTACATGTACACTTAAAACACCAACTACACGTACAGTACAGAAAATTCACTTCTTTTTAACTTTCATTCTCGGCTTCTTTACTTTTCTCAAGAAAGGATTATCAGCCATTAGATTCTCAATCTTCATTCTCTCCACTCGCATCCTCGAGCTTCCCGGTGATTTGGGCGTCGGCGTTTCACCATCCTCGACTTTATTCTGCTCGTTGTCATCTGAGGGTTTGGAGTCTTCAATATCCGTGTCTTCGGTATCTTCATCTTCACATATTTCATGTTCTGGTGGCATGAGTGCGTCAACGTATGGAAGAGGTGACGGGGTACAGGCAATCACTGAAACAAAATATCAAGATAAAAATAAAAAAATCATAGGGGACATTCTTTGTTGCAGGACGACTTTGTAGAGGTGCTGGTCACCTGTTCCTCCTCGCCACTCACTGGCCTTTTTATTTTTTGTTGCTATTTTGCTTCTTTATATCTTTATGTATCGATTTGTATATTTTGATACCAGTGTAAAGTCTAATAAAAATTAAATAATAGCCAGTTTTTATATCCCTTTCAAAGCGCATCCAATATTATTACCCCTGGTCACACTGTGCCTTAAATCATTCCTTAAACCATCTCAGCTCCCTGGGGAGTGTACAGATAATTAATAGATATAAATTTTCATCGGGATAAAGAAATACTTGTTTTGGTTTTACTCATGTATACACTGATGTGTGTTAGCACTGTATTGACCCCTTGCACGCACGTCACACGCGGCGACTGATGCCACACTCACCATGTTGGTGGGCAGTTAGGTTTACGTGTATTAACGCCGCCTCGCCTAAAATGTACACTTCACTGCATAACACACGGCATAGAGTTATATATGAAAACGCAGAGTGACATTGCCCACCAGTACGGTGCATTTAACATTTTTCTGATGATGACGTCAGGTGAAATGGGTCATACACAGTTCTTTCCTCTGAGGCCTGTGAACAAATTTCACAGGCATATCACTCAGGTGGGATCCGAACCAACAATCTCTTTGTTAATCAGTAATTCTGGAAAACACACAAACTTCACGGACACTGAAGTCTGATAAACCTGTTCTGTATGCCACCGACAGACACCAGACTAGCCTTGCTCTCAAGGCAGTCGCATTATTCGCTCCGAAAAGACGCCGCTGTAAACCCACCCGTATACCATGTGCGTGGTGCGTGCGATCACACCGCATGACCCACCCGTATACCTGTCACATCGTTTGACTACTGTGCACACAAGCCATCTGAACTCGTACCACTAACCGCATGCGGAGGCCGTCAGGCCGACAGCCTTGTCGGGTCTGTAACTTCCGGGTTTAATGTGTTGTATTGAAAAATTTCCACAAGTGGAAAAAATTGGGGGGGCTCTAGGATATGCTTGTATGCAGCTCATGAATATTAACAATCTTTCGTCTGACCAATTGCAGACGACACAGGATGGGAAGCAAATGAATTATTCATTTTTACGTCCAATCACGCACTTCCCTTATCACAACCTTTGGACCCTATCATGTTCGTGTGTGATGTAAACATGTCTCGTCTTTCGCGGGCATTATGGTAATGAGCTGACCGTGGGAACTCTTCGCTTATTATAGTAATGAGGTCAGTGGCTTCAACACAGACCCTACAAGGCTGTCGGCCCGACGGCCTCCGCATGCGGATAGTGTACGGGGCATCGTGTCGTGCGATGTCACGTACAGTGAATACGGGTGGGTTTTTGTACAACGGCGGTCTTTTTTCGGAGTGAATAATTCGACTGCCTTGAGCAAGGCTAACACTAGACATGCCAGAGCTACATGTGTCTTTGTTTGTATGATAAAAACAGTAGGGTGGCATATTTTAAAACACATCAGCAGCCCAATTAACGAAACGCTAAGAGACAAGTAACCCGTCCTAACTTAGAAAGGTTCAATGCGTCCTATACACGTACGTCTTTTGATACGGAACTTAAGTCCTAAGATCAATCCTAAGTTACATGTCACTATAAGCGAACCTGATCTAAAACACTGTGTGCCTAAATCTTAATAATAGCCATAGCACTTTTCACACCCAAGAACTCAAAGCGCTTCTAACGTTATTACCCCTGGTCACTGGGCCTTAAATCATTCCTTAACTATCTCATCTCCCTGAGAAGTATACAGCCTGTGCGACAATTATATGCACTACTCAGCTATAACCAATCACAAAAACCACCTCGGCCCTCACAGGTACCCATTTGCCCCTGGGTGGAGAGAAGCAATTATAGTGAAGTGTCTTGCTCAAGAACACAAGTGCCACGACCGGAATTCAAACCCACACTCCGCTGAACAGAAGCACCAGAGCTCGAGTTCGGTGCTCTTATCCAATCGCCCGATACACCCTATGCACTTAGTAAGTTAAACCGTTGATCATGGATTTGAGTTTACTGGAAGATTTATGCAGAATTTTTGTTATGTTTACTTACATGGGAATACATTACTGTCTCCCGGGAATAGGGTTTGTGTATCTCCAGTCTTGGCTATGAACCTTGTCAGAGCTCTCTCTACATCTCGTTTCTGGGATGCGGCTTTCTCTCGGATTATCTTGTAGTCGTTTTCTTGCTGTCTTACTGTCTGTAAAGAAGATGATACAATGTACATGTAAGATAATAATAATGAAGTAATGGTAATAATAATAGTCGGTTTTTATATAGCGCTTTATAAACCCAAGGGCGTCTCAAAGCGCTTCTTACATTATAAACCCTACTAGGCTGTATTCATTCCTTAAACCATCTCAGCTCCCTGGGGAGTATACAGCCTGTGCAACAAATATGTAGTGCACTCAGCCAATCAATCACAAGAACCATCTCTGCCCTCATACATGTAGGTACCAATTTAGCCTCTGGCTGCCAAGTTTGAATGTTGTTTAATAAGCCAATAATAATAATTTACCCCTGGCTTCAGAGAAGCTCATGATTAAGTGTCTTGCTTAAGAACACAAATGTCACGACTGAGATTCGAACCAACAATCTGCTGAACAGAAACACCACTACAAATACCCACAGATCATACATGTAGCTTTCAGACACTTCAAAGAGAAAGAGTGACCACAAGTGTCTTAAAGACACTGGACACTTTTGGTAATTGACAAAGACCATTCTTTTCATACGCATAAAATAACAAACCTGTGAAAATTTGAGCTCAATTGGTCATCGAAGGTGCAAGATAATAATGGAAGAAAATCCACCCTTGTCACACAAAGTTGTGTGTCTTCTCAAAATCAATTCAAATATTTTACTAAGATATTACTTCTTTCTCATAAACTGTGATGTTCAGTTTTACAAAGTTCATGGGAAAGGCTTTTTACCTAGCTTAGGGAGTATTTATCTTACCGATGTTCTGATGTATGAGTGAGGATCAGGAAACTCTGGTAGATGATCTGGAATGTATGAAGGATGTGACTTTTTCTCACCGGCTTGAAGGGCTTTGCATTGGACGGATTGTTTACAACGGTCCTCTGTAAAGAAAAGTTACAGAATAAACTATCATTTAATGGATCAGGGGCCGATTTCACTAACGCGTTTTGGTCATCGCAAACGCCTAAATCGATCGCTAAATCTAAAATCCATCGCAACTTAGCGATCGATTTTTAGCCGACGATTTCACTAAAACTTTACGATGAATATGCTCGTCGCAAAGTTTTATTTAGCGATGACAATCTTGCGATGACATGTTAGTGGTCGCAAAGTAAAAGTTCATCGCAAACTTATGATACATTGCGCCATTCTGTGCTTATAGTTATAGCGGTGTACGTTTAGATGTATAAGTTGTCCGTGATTTAGAGTAAAATGAGTGGCGCTACATTATTTTAGCCTTGCGGTCTTTTACCTGGTAGACTCAGATTGCCGATGACAACTATCAGCGACGCAACTGCAGCAAAGAGCCCCTTAATATCGGTAAAAAGGAGATACTATCTGGGTTCGATTATTTTAACCATCATTTTTTTAAAAAATGTGTAATGTATTGGCAAATTGACAGTGTGAAGCTTGGTATTATCTTCATGGAGGTAGAAATATCTATTTCTACCTCCATGGTATTATTAGACAGATATGTCAGAATTTTCACCAATTCCACCGTTACAACAGATTTACGAAAACTTTTTATTAAAATCTAAAATTATAATAGATCCTTATAAGCCTATAAATGCTTTAACCTTTTGTAAATGAATGCCTAAACATCGTCCACAACAGTTTGTATGCACCAACATAACCACGATTAACATATAAACTGCACAATGCCATTTCATTTCGAGCGACGACTGACGATTTTGTTGCGGGATGTCAAAGGTCACTACTTTTAGCCTCGTACAAAAACCTTATTTCCCTTTTAACGTCATCGCAATTGCGATGACTTTAGTGAAACGCAGAATTAGCGACATCGCAATTGCGATGGATTTGAGGTTTGCGATCTCATCGCAAGTGTGTTAGCGATGATCGCAAACATAGACGTTAGTGAAATCGGCCCCAGGATCATGCACAATTACTATGGTGAGTGCATCATTTGAACAGAGAGATGGTGGCATACCTCAACAATCAAACTGGAGTAAAATAAGAAGAGAACTAATAATACTGACTTCTTCTGAAGCGCTTTATCACACCCATGGGGTGTATGAAAGCACTCATGATTTTTTAATGAAAGGAATGACATACCGTGCATTATGGGGGCTTGGTTTTGAAGTATGAGACCTATCTAGTAAGCTTGGGCGATATCACGATATTATCGAATATCGCGATATTAATTTGGACACGATTTTGATATCGGATGGATTTGGTTTTAATCGAAATATCGATATATCGCGATAATCGCGATATGTCGATATATCGATTAAATATTGCGATGTATTTGCTAGCTGAGACATCTTGCACCCCATAGGTTTGGAGTAAAACCAGAAGAATAGGTCATTAGAACACCTCTCTTATGCTAGGACTGTCTCTTCTACAACTTTCACTTGGAGTTTTAAGACTGATGATGTCAAATTTCATTAATCGCGATTATACCGAATATCGCGATATATTGTCGGCGATATATCGTGAATAAAATAAATCGATATCGCCCAAGCTTAGCCTAGTATTACTTTCAAGCACCATGTAATGGTTACAAGGTGCTGTGGCACAACATGCTGTGGATCAGACCAGGAACACCGGGCAAACCCCATCGGTTAATACATGGTAAGTGCCTGGGTTTTTTTTGTGCATGACACGAGCAGGGATGTGATAGGCTGTTCTGACTGCTCAAAACTTGGGAGCATGAAGCAGTATCATGGGCATTTTATATCTTTGTTTTAATCTGGGGCGTTATTTTTAATGTCCATTTGTTTTAAAATTTGATCGTTAACAAAATCATTTTATTTTTTGTATATAAATTGTTTTTAATTTTTATTTATTTTTTATTTTATTTTTATTTATTATTTTTTTTTTTTTTTTTTTGGGGGGGGACAAAAAACGGAATTGTTTTTTTGGGGGGAATTCCGTTAAAAAAGGGAAAATCCCATCTCTGCACAGCACACAGGACCAATGGCTTTATCCGAAGGATGCAGCAATAATGAACGAGTGCGTGTCCGGAACTCAAACCCACACTGTGCTGATCGGAAACACTGGTGGTCAGAGCTCGAGTCTGGTGCTCTTATCCACTCTACCACGTCTAGCATTGACCTGAGTGAAATAAAACACTGGACAGACATTGTAGACTTCATGTGTCTTAGAGTAATTACCCATTCTGCGGTCGAGTTAACAAAGAGTTGCATGTAGGACTAGTCCTTATATATGATTAGTCCTAGGAGATATTAAAAACGTATGGCTAGTCTTAAGTTTGGATGCATAACTTGTCCTAACTCAAGACAAGGCTAGTCATAACTCTTTGTGAACTCCACCCCTATTCTGATTCTGAAGGCAGTTTAAAAAAAAAAGGAATTTAAACTTACGATGTAAAGTCGGAAGCCTCCTTCGCCGACGTACATACGGATTCAACCCTTTGACATTTGACCCCATCCCTGATAGAGCAATTCCTACATCAGCCACCATGGGGAGTGTACGACCAGCAAGCTCACAGTAAGTTCTGGCACTACGGCCTAATTCACTTATGTCTGCAGTTAAATAGAGATAAAATAGAGATAAAATAGAGTTCTGACATCCTTCTGACCTTCAAGGCTCCCCATGGACAAGCCCCTACCTACATACAGAGCATGATTCAGCCCCGTAGTGTCAGGCCGGGTCTCAGGTCATCGGCCAGCATGCTCTATGTTGAGGCCTGTGTGACAGGGCCTTTAATATAAGAAGCTATACTTACAGCTCTGTAGCATTTCTGTTAATGTTTCGAGACATGACTCTTTAGCGCTGTCGAATCCTGTTTCCATACACACTACACCAACAGACACCAGTAGAGCTTTACGATGAGCAGCAGCAAGCTCAGAATGAGCTGTTGAGGCCATGACAAGGCCACGATGTGTCAAATGTTACCTACAAATTGTAACAAAAGAGAGAAAAGGTCAAAATAATATCAAAACATTATCAATTTTTGTACATACAATCAACTTATACTTCTACTTCGGTAGGCTACTTAGCATAGTTCTTCAGTCAGGATGTGAACGCCAAGGATAGCTGCTTGTGTGCGGTGCCAAGTGATGTAAGGCAATGATGTAAGGCAATGTGTACTGTAGGCGATAGTAATTCTAAAGGACGGTTTATAGTCGGTCGCACGATGGTCGGGCGATGGAAATCTTGATGTGTATCCATAAAACTTGGTTAACAGTCAGCGCTGAGGCCTATGAAGTGTGTCTGTCAAGACTTCCAGACCCGACTTAAAACCGGCCCTTAAAAATTTAACTTACCACTACCTACAGAAATCTTGTTAACATACACGTAGTGAGTGTGGTTTCAATTGTTATGTTTTGGGAAAATATGCTGAATGTTGCCACCAGGTTTTTTTTGGTGAAATATCTATATTTACTCAAACTGACTGCCAAATCATTAATGGAAATAAGATCTATTATTAATTTCGCTGATGCTTAGTTCTTTCATTTGGTAAACTAAAAAAGTGGTGGGAAGGCAAGGAAATGGTGTTCAGACAACTCGTCTGTCGAACAACTCGACCGTACAACTCGACCGAACGACTCGACGGTTGAGAAAGCTGGTTCGACGAACGACTCAACCGAACAACTCGACGAACAACTCGACGGTTGAGACAGCTCGTCCGTTCGGGTGGGGGGGGGGGTACAGTGTACATGTAGGTAAGGGTTAGGGGGGTTAGGGTTAGGCTTAGGGTTAGGGTAAGGGTTAGGAATTAGGCCTACCAGGAAATTTGTGTAAACATGTCAGTAACACTAACGGAGGTCGACCGCTCAACTGTCAACTTGTCTTGGCCATCTGTCGAGTAAGGTTGGGCGATATCGATTTATTTTATTCACGATATATCGCCGACAATATATCGCGATATTCGATATAATCGCGATTAATGAAATTTCACATCATCAGTCTTAAAACTCCAAGTGAAAGTTGTAGAAGAGACAGTCCTAGCATAAGAGAGGTGTTCTAATGACGATTATCGCGATTATCGCGATATATCGCGATATATCGATATTTCGATTAAAACCAAATCCATCCGATATCGAAATCGTGTCCAAATTAATATCGCGATATTCGATAATATCGTGATATCGCCCAAGCTTACTGTCGAGTTGTCTCCAAGTCGAGTTGTCTGAACCCTGAACCGACGAGTTGTCTGATATCCAAGGAAATGGATGGAAAACTTTCAAATAATATTAATATCAAAACGGAAAAGTTTCATGCATAAGCACTGTTAATGGCGGACTGTCTCTGCAACATAAAACCAAAACTTTAAAAATTTCAACACACCATGAAGTGAAATGGTTATTGTTAAAAAATTGGATAGATGATTTGAAAAAAAAAAAAAAGTTTTTGATTGTGAACAATTTTCCTGTTATCCTACTGAAAACACATGACACCAGGATATAGTTTTTATATAGAATCTAATTTACCTCAATGAGATATTCCTTTTTGTAAAAATGCGTGAAAAAGTGGTGGCGCCATACGGAAAGTAATCCATAAAAACAACTACAGATGACAGAAAGGAATAACAAAAACATGTCAATTTAGCAAAGTAAACAGAATCAATCAAGTCAAGCGCATTCAGAGCCCTGGGGCTAATCAACAGAACCATTACGAACAAAGACAAAACAACAATCATCAGACTGTACAAAGAACTGGTTAGACCACACCTAGATTACTGTGTTCAGGCGTGGAGGCCTCATCTTCAAAGGGATATTGACCTAATAGAAAGAGTGCAAAAGAGAGCATTGCGAATGATTGGAGGTCTATCTCACCTAGACTACGTTCACAGACTCAGGGAAGTGAAATTGACCACCCTGGAGTGCAGGAGGCTGCGAGGAGATCTTATCGAGACCTTTAAGATACTTAGGGGCCTTGAGGGCTTGAACCCTGAACATTTCTTTGATTTGTCAACCGTGCAGCACAGGGGTCACCAACTTAAACTGTACAAATCAAGATCCAACCTCAACCTCAGGAAGTTCTGGTTTACCCAGAGAGTGGTCAACTACTGGAACATTCTCCCTCGAAAAGCAATTGAAGCTTCAAGTGTGAACATTTTCAAGGGACATGTGGATAAATTCCTAAAGAACGTCGGGGGGCTCTACATAAGCTTATCTAAGCTGTCTGCCCCAGTAACCAGAACCACCGTCTCCTCCCCAGTTGTGTGATGGCGTCGGTGGATTCAAGTAAGTTCAAGTAAAAAGGATCGACGCCGACGACTTGTCTACGTATAAATGTAGTGCTTATTTTTGGCAATCGCGCTGCGCAATCAAGGCATTGCGCGGAATGATTGCACAGGGATAGATGTGTAATGATTGAGCAAGCAATTCAGTTGCGCTAACAGTTAACAATGATACCGAAGCCCAGTTTAATCCACTCAAAAGCTCCACCAGTACCATTTAACTACTTTAAATCCACTATTTAAAATCCCAGACAACTCCAAAATTAATATTTACCTGACAAATAAAGCTGGAAACCTTTATGGTTGAACAACAAGGAGAAATACTACACACCAAACGCCGCGGCAGGATGACCTTTTAGCCTTTTGGTTTTTGCTGCTGAATAACTGGATGTTCGATTGTTCGACTATCTAAATTTCTTACCTCCACTTAGTCAGTTCTCGTCGCTCGTGCGCTCGGTCACGTGACCTCAGATGGGTGTTGCAGAACATCAGCAAAAACACGGCGTCTCCTTGTTAAAATTACATGATAGTATTATTGCATTTGAGTGATTGATCGAGGCTTTTCTTCCTCGAAACCTCCAAAGAACATAAGAGTTTATTTCGGAGTTCAACACGAGACCTTACCGGTGTCAGTATAAAATGTGGGTAATTAGGCAGTTTCAGCAATAAAGACAATTTCTGCGTTAGAACATCACAACATGGCTGCACGGATTTTCTATAAACTGTATGTCAACAACAAAAATGTTTTTGCTGCCAAATGAAAATGTACTGAATAAGGTGCAAATTCCCTTGTTTTCACCCACAAGTAAGTTGATTAGAAAAGGTAGCCACAGTAATCCGCAGCTGCCTGCATGATATTTCCTTGCAAGCTGACCTTGATGCCATCGACTTGTGGAGTGTGGCCAATGGGATGAAAATAAACACCAATAAGTCTATGATTATGCATATGACCAGATCTACAAAAACACTAGCCCTTCCAGAGTACTCTATTCATGGATCCTCCCTCAAAATAACTGCCACCTACAAATACCTTGGAGTCGTGATCAATCATAACCTCACTTGGTCTGACCATGTCAACAGTGTTGTCTCCAAGGCAAATAGGACTCTAGGTTTCATCTGGCATACGGCAGGTGGAACATCCCCAACTGCATTAATGTCCCTTTACAGATCCCTTGTATTACCTATTCTTGAGTATGGGCTGCCTGCATGGTGCCCATATACTACAACACTTTCAGCAAAACTTGAACGTGTCCAAAGGAGAGCTACGAGGATGTTCCTTAGGCAACAACGAGGTGCAATGTCATACGAGGACAGACTCAAAACTCTAAACTGGCAAACGCTTGAATCCAGACGACAAAGACTCATTGTGCAATTCACCACTTGTTGTTTATTTGGTTTAATTAATTGTCACATCATCAACTTGAATACCTCTGTCAATACCCGACACACCGATACACTCGTATTCAACCATTTGTATGCTAGAACCCTCAGCCTAAAAAACACTTCAGTTCATTCTTTCCCTCGTGTTTGGAGCGGTCTGCCAACAAATATCTGCAACTCCCTCACCCTCGATTCATACAATTGTTTTAAAAGATACCTGTGTCAGCACTTCCAGAACCTGTAGAGTTTTTCCAAATTGTTTTTAATTTATCTGTTGATAAAGATTGGCCCTTTTCTTAATTTCTATATTTTTATTTCCTCATTTGTTCATTGTTTTTAGGTCAGCTTTTTTTAAACTCAATTGTGCACTTCCAAATAATCTTGCTACATATAAATAGGTTTTTCTTAACATATACATATTTATTTTGTTCTTAATATTCATTATATTTTCCAAAGTTTATCTTTACTGTTTTTAAATGTTTGTTAAAGATTCTATTCCTATTTTAAGATTGGATTGATAGGCTTTCGAGTCACAGTGGTTAGGTTCACTTTTATTAATCCTGGCCATCTTAGAATGGGCTTGTCCTGTCTGTTTTTATAATTGTCTTGCTTGATTGCCAGTGCTCTGTCTCACTCAATCATTGGTTTACAATTGTTCTAGATGTCTTAAGTTTACATTCATTGTTTCTTATACTGTTATATTTCTTTATTTATATTTCAATATTGTATCTTGTACTGTTTGTTGAAATCTTGGCCGAATAAATAATAATAATAATAATAATAATAATAATAATAACTGCAGTCTACCTTGGATGGCGCGGCGCTTTTACTGAGAGATAAACTTATGTTTTCTCTTTCTTTCGTATCATGTCGTAGTAATTGAAACATATCAAATTAAAACTCAAATTAGGCCTATTGTTTCAAACTTTAAAATTAATAGACACCTTGGCATGTCCACCACAACGTCGAGATAAGTGTGGGAGATGACACACCCAAAGGGATAGAGGTATACAGATTCCTTAAGTTGGCCTCAGTGCAGGGTTCAGGCCCTACGTAGTGCCCACAGTGGACACAACTGTATACATCAATCTACTAGGCTTATAATGCCCAGTTTGTCCTTTTGTGACCGTTATTTTTCGAGGTCAAACTTCTGATGTGTAAAACTTTTTTTAAAGCTGCACTGTATCAGTATACAAATTAGTTTTGTAGGTCAACTACTTTTTGTCAAGGTTTTTTTTCTTCATTTTTACAAGAAAGGTGCCAATCAAACATCAAAATGCAGGTCAGTGTGTTGAAAATAAACGCAATCTATAGAATTCAGTAAAGCATAAACTATCGTTACACTTTTGAGCCTAAAGTTGGTTTGCAGTGACAGTTCGCCTGGCGTATGTGTCGCAAAGTGTTCGCCAATAAAATTCACAAGTTGTGTACAAAGCGTGCATATCACAAATGAAACTTGTCAGCAGTGTAGGGCCTACGTTTGCTACGTGGAACTATAGGAAAACTGGATTTACCTAGAAGCAGCGTCAGGTAAGAAAATAATGTTTATATTATTCAAAGTATAATTAAACTATTTGCAATTACTGATTTGTTATAAAAGTTTCAAATCATCTGCTCAGAACTATAAGTCACGAAATATGATCCATTGATATGATATATTGCGTAAAATACACAAGCGTACGTCAATGTCTGAAAGAACCAGTTGAGCCTGTCACACCATTATTATATAATGTGTGAATGTGTTCTGTGCATTTCCCCTCAATTTAAAAATCTAAGGGACTTCTTAACATGCCCCAGCTAATGTCTAGCATAATTTAGAATCACGTAATAACAGTAACTTATTTAAAGACAGTAGACACTATTGGTAATTGTCAAAGACCAGTCGTCTCACTTGGCGTATCTGAACATTATACATAACATAACAAACCTGTGAAAGTTTGAGTTCAATCGGTCGTCGAAGTTGCGAGATAATAATGAAAAAAAAGGCACCCTTGTCACACGAAGTTGTGTGCTGTCGATGCTTGATTTCGAGACCTCAAATTCTAAATAATTGAGGTCTCGAAATCAAATTCGTAGAAAATTACTTCGAGCTCAAATTTTCAAAGGTTTGTTATTTTATGCATGTTATGTTGAGATACTTAGCAAGTGAGAATTTTGTAATTACCAAAACAGCTTTTATTTTATGAAAACATTCTTACAATTTTGAGCCACATTTTCCTATATGCCTTTCAGAAAGATGTTCGAAGCCCTTACGTCTTCACTCATATAAGAAGGTTCGAAGCCCTTACGTCTTCACTCATATAAGAAGGTTCGAAGCCCTTACGTCTTCACTCATATAAGAAGGTTCGAAGCCCTTACGTCTTCACTCATATAAGAAGGTTCGGAGCCCTTACGTCTTCACTCATATAAGAAGGTTCGAAGCCCTTACGTCTTCACTCATATAAGAAGGTTCGAAGCCCTTACGTCTTCACTCATATAAGAAGGTTCGAAGCCCTTACGTCTTCACTCATATAAGAAGGTTCGGAGCCCTTACGTCTTCACTCATATAAGAAGGTTCGAAGCCCTTACGTCTTCACTCATATAAGAAGGTTCGAAGCCCTTACGTCTTCACTCATATAAGAAGGTTCGAAGCCCTTACGTCTTCACTCATATAAGAAGGTTCGAAGCCCTTACGTCTTCACTCATATAAGAAGGTTCGAAGCCCTTACGTCTTCACTCATATAAGAAGGTTCGAAGCCCTTACGTCTTCACTCATATAAGAAGGTTCGAAGCCCTTACGTCTTCACTCATATAAGAAGGTTCGAAGCCCTTACGTCTTCACTCATATAAGAAGGTTCGAAGCCCTTACGTCTTCACTCATATAAGAAGGTTCGAAGCCCTTACGTCTTCACTCATATAAGAAGGTTCGAAGCCCTTACGTCTTCACTCATATAAGAAGGTTCGAAGCCCTTACGTCTTCACTCATATAAGAAGGTTCGAAGCCCTTACGTCTTCACTCATATAAGAAGGTTCGAAGCCCTTACGTCTTCACTCATATAAGAAGGTTCGAAGCCCTTACGTCTTCACTCATATAAGAAGGTTCGAAGCCCTTACGTCTTCACTCATATAAGAAGGTTCGAAGCCCTTACGTCTTCACTCATATAAGAAGGTTCGAAGCCCTTACGTCTTCACTCATATAAGAAGGTTCGAAGCCCTTACGTCTTCACTCATATAAGAAGGTTCGAAGCCCTTACGTCTTCACTCATATAAGAAGGTTCGAAGCCCTTACGTCTTCACTCATATAAGAAGGTTCGAAGCCCTTACGTCTTCACTCATATAAGAAGGTTCGAAGCCCTTACGTCTTCACTCATATAAGAAGGTTCGAAGCCCTTACGTCTTCACTCATATAAGAAGGTTCGAAGCCCTTACGTCTTCACTCATATAAGAAGGTTCGAAGCCCTTACGTCTTCACTCATATAAGAAGGTTCGAAGCCCTTACGTCTTCACTCATATAAGAAGGTTCGAAGCCCTTACGTCTTCACTCATATAAGAAGGTTCGAAGCCCTTACGTCTTCACTCATATAAGAAGGTTCGAAGCCCTTACGTCTTCACTCATATAAGAAGGTTCGAAGCCCTTACGTCTTCACTCATATAAGAAGGTTCGAAGCCCTTACGTCTTCACTCATATAAGAAGGTTCGAAGCCCTTACGTCTTCACTCATATAAGAAGGTTCGAAGCCCTTACGTCTTCACTCATATAAGAAGGTTCGAAGCCCTTACGTCTTCACTCATATAAGAAGGTTCGAAGCCCTTACGTCTTCACTCATATAAGAAGGTTCGAAGCCCTTACGTCTTCACTCATATAAGAAGGTTCGAAGCCCTTACGTCTTCACTCATATAAGAAGGTTCGAAGCCCTTACGTCTTCACTCATATAAGAAGGTTCGAAGCCCTTACGTCTTCACTCATATAAGAAGGTTCGAAGCCCTTACGTCTTCACTCATATAAGAAGGTTCGAAGCCCTTACGTCTTCACTCATATAAGAAGGTTCGAAGCCCTTACGTCTTCACTCATATAAGAAGGTTCGAAGCCCTTACGTCTTCACTCATATAAGAAGGTTCGAAGCCCTTACGTCTTCACTCATATAAGAAGGTTCGAAGCCCTTACGTCTTCACTCATATAAGAAGGTTCGAAGCCCTTACGTCTTCACTCATATAAGAAGGTTCGAAGCCCTTACGTCTTCACTCATATAAGAAGGTTCGAAGCCCTTACGTCTTCACTCATATAAGAAGGTTCGAAGCCCTTACGTCTTCACTCATATAAGAAGGTTCGAAGCCCTTACGTCTTCACTCATATAAGAAGGTTCGAAGCCCTTACGTCTTCACTCATATAAGAAGGTTCGAAGCCCTTACGTCTTCACTCATATAAGAAGGTTCGAAGCCCTTACGTCTTCACTCATATAAGAAGGTTCGAAGCCCTTACGTCTTCACTCATATAAGAAGGTTCGAAGCCCTTACGTCTTCACTCATATAAGAAGGTTCGAAGCCCTTACGTCTTCACTCATATAAGAAGGTTCGAAGCCCTTACGTCTTCACTCATATAAGAAGGTTCGAAGCCCTTACGTCTTCACTCATATAAGAAGGTTCGAAGCCCTTACGTCTTCACTCATATAAGAAGGTTCGAAGCCCTTACGTCTTCACTCATATAAGAAGGTTCGAAGCCCTTACGTCTTCACTCATATAAGAAGGTTCGAAGCCCTTACGTCTTCACTCATATAAGAAGGTTCGAAGCCCTTACGTCTTCACTCATATAAGAAGGTTCGAAGCCCTTACGTCTTCACTCATATAAGAAGGTTCGAAGCCCTTACGTCTTCACTCATATAAGAAGGTTCGAAGCCCTTACGTCTTCACTCATATAAGAAGGTTCGAAGCCCTTACGTCTTCACTCATATAAGAAGGTTCGAAGCCCTTACGTCTTCACTCATATAAGAAGGTTCGAAGCCCTTACGTCTTCACTCATATAAGAAGGTTCGAAGCCCTTACGTCTTCACTCATATAAGAAGGTTCGAAGCCCTTACGTCTTCACTCATATAAGAAGGTTCGAAGCCCTTACGTCTTCACTCATATAAGAAGGTTCGAAGCCCTTACGTCTTCACTCATATAAGAAGGTTCGAAGCCCTTACGTCTTCACTCATATAAGAAGGTTCGAAGCCCTTACGTCTTCACTCATATAAGAAGGTTCGAAGCCCTTACGTCTTCACTCATATAAGAAGGTTCGAAGCCCTTACGTCTTCACTCATATAAGAAGGTTCGAAGCCCTTACGTCTTCACTCATATAAGAAGGTTCGAAGCCCTTACGTCTTCACTCATATAAGAAGGTTCGAAGCCCTTACGTCTTCACTCATATAAGAAGGTTCGAAGCCCTTACGTCTTCACTCATATAAGAAGGTTCGAAGCCCTTACGTCTTCACTCATATAAGAAGGTTCGAAGCCCTTACGTCTTCACTCATATAAGAAGGTTCGAAGCCCTTACGTCTTCACTCATATAAGAAGGTTCGAAGCCCTTACGTCTTCACTCATATAAGAAGGTTCGAAGCCCTTACGTCTTCACTCATATAAGAAGGTTCGAAGCCCTTACGTCTTCACTCATATAAGAAGGTTCGAAGCCCTTACGTCTTCACTCATATAAGAAGGTTCGAAGCCCTTACGTCTTCACTCATATAAGAAGGTTCGAAGCCCTTACGTCTTCACTCATATAAGAAGGTTCGAAGCCCTTACGTCTTCACTCATATAAGAAGGTTCGAAGCCCTTACGTCTTCACTCATATAAGAAGGTTCGAAGCCCTTACGTCTTCACTCATATAAGAAGGTTCGAAGCCCTTACGTCTTCACTCATATAAGAAGGTTCGAAGCCCTTACGTCTTCACTCATATAAGAAGGTTCGAAGCCCTTACGTCTTCACTCATATAAGAAGGTTCGAAGCCCTTACGTCTTCACTCATATAAGAAGGTTCGAAGCCCTTACGTCTTCACTCATATAAGAAGGTTCGAAGCCCTTACGTCTTCACTCATATAAGAAGGTTCGAAGCCCTTACGTCTTCACTCATATAAGAAGGTTCGAAGCCCTTACGTCTTCACTCATATAAGAAGGTTCGAAGCCCTTACGTCTTCACTCATATAAGAAGGTTCGAAGCCCTTACGTCTTCACTCATATAAGAAGGTTCGAAGCCCTTACGTCTTCACTCATATAAGAAGGTTCGAAGCCCTTACGTCTTCACTCATATAAGAAGGTTCGAAGCCCTTACGTCTTCACTCATATAAGAAGGTTCGAAGCCCTTACGTCTTCACTCATATAAGAAGGTTCGAAGCCCTTACGTCTTCACTCATATAAGAAGGTTCGAAGCCCTTACGTCTTCACTCATATAAGAAGGTTCGAAGCCCTTACGTCTTCACTCATATAAGAAGGTTCGAAGCCCTTACGTCTTCACTCATATAAGAAGGTTCGAAGCCCTTACGTCTTCACTCATATAAGAAGGTTCGAAGCCCTTACGTCTTCACTCATATAAGAAGGTTCGAAGCCCTTACGTCTTCACTCATATAAGAAGGTTCGAAGCCCTTACGTCTTCACTCATATAAGAAGGTTCGAAGCCCTTACGTCTTCACTCATATAAGAAGGTTCGAAGCCCTTACGTCTTCACTCATATAAGAAGGTTCGAAGCCCTTACGTCTTCACTCATATAAGAAGGTTCGAAGCCCTTACGTCTTCACTCATATAAGAAGGTTCGAAGCCCTTACGTCTTCACTCATATAAGAAGGTTCGAAGCCCTTACGTCTTCACTCATATAAGAAGGTTCGAAGCCCTTACGTCTTCACTCATATAAGAAGGTTCGAAGCCCTTACGTCTTCACTCATATAAGAAGGTTCGAAGCCCTTACGTCTTCACTCATATAAGAAGGTTCGAAGCCCTTACGTCTTCACTCATATAAGAAGGTTCGAAGCCCTTACGTCTTCACTCATATAAGAAGGTTCGAAGCCCTTACGTCTTCACTCATATAAGAAGGTTCGAAGCCCTTACGTCTTCACTCATATAAGAAGGTTCGAAGCCCTTACGTCTTCACTCATATAAGAAGGTTCGAAGCCCTTACGTCTTCACTCATATAAGAAGGTTCGAAGCCCTTACGTCTTCACTCATATAAGAAGGTTCGAAGCCCTTACGTCTTCACTCATATAAGAAGGTTCGAAGCCCTTACGTCTTCACTCATATAAGAAGGTTCGAAGCCCTTACGTCTTCACTCATATAAGAAGGTTCGAAGCCCTTACGTCTTCACTCATATAAGAAGGTTCGAAGCCCTTACGTCTTCACTCATATAAGAAGGTTCGAAGCCCTTACGTCTTCACTCATATAAGAAGGTAACATAAACAAATCGCACAAAAGAAGCATTTATAGTAGGGCTATCCAGTGCTTGCTGTTATAGATTAAACATTTCGGCCTAAAAATATAATACACTCAAGACAACGGATGGAATGAAAACGACCTACGCGCACTGTCCATCTTGCAAACTTACCGTGCCTCTCGGTAATGTTGACCGTCCACCATGCATGCGCTCATGCCCGGCAGCAGTCATTTGGAATCACGCTCAGCACTGTGCTAATATCGCTAAGCGACAAAAAACGTCGACAAAATCGATTTCAAGTTCAGCTTTTATGTTTCTCAGATCCAAATATTTTAAAAACAATAATTTGATTTAGGCATAACGAACAAAGATAAAATAATGACGTAACAATAGGTCTGTACGTCATTTTTGTGTGATGCACTTTGATTGTAGTGATTGCTGCGCCACCGAACTCGCCGATTTCGCCAACTTCTTTACAAAATTTACATCTGGCTGGCACATTTTTTTTCTTCTCGTAAAGGCACTTGACATCTTTGGTAATTGTCAAAGATCAGTCATCTCACTCAACATAATGAATGTACAAAAACCTGTGAAAATTTGAAGTCAATTGTCGTCGAAGTTGCAAGAGATTAAGGCCTATGGAAGAAAAACACTCTTTGCCGCACAAGTTGTGTACTTCCTGGGCCCAATTTCATAAAGCTGCTTAAGCACAGAATTTTGCTTAAGCGAAAAAGTCCTTGCTTAGTAAAATCAGATTACCGGCCAAGACTCCACTCAATTGTTATGCTAAGTAAACAACAGCTAAATACAAGTCACAAGCAATGTATATGGCATGAAAATTTTGCCCGTAACATGTGTAAAATAAGCGAGCTATTTTCATGCTTAAGCAAATTTTTGCTTTCCATTGCTCGTTACCAAGTAAGTTGTTATGATATAGTATTTAGTAATAATGATTTTGAGTAATTACCAATTTATAGTGTCCAGTGCCTTTAAAATTAATTGAGTTCGGACATAACCACCGAATTATTTGCGAGACGATAATGTTGATGATTGATATCAGGCTGCCCGCATGCAGTTGATTTTCCAAGTATATTCGGTCTGGTCTGGGCTAATTTTCGAGAGCTGCTAAGCACATCAATTTGCTTAGCATGAAAATTTTGCCTTGTTAAACACAGGATAATCAACCAAATTTCCACGTGATTTTCAAGATAAGTAAACAACAACTAAATTGGTATTACCTAGGCAATATGCAACAACGGGAAATTTGGTTGGTAACCCTGTTTTTATCAAGGAAGACATTTCACGCTAAGCAAGTTGTGCTTAGCAGCCCTATGAAATTGGGCCATGTGGTCCCATTTTGTCTCCTCGTTACTTTTTTGTTGGTTATAATGAGGAGTAGATGCAAGTCTCCTTTTGTTTTTGGGCTGGTCGTTTTAACGTGTATTTTGATTGGTCTGCACCCACATCACACACGTACATGTGTACCCCCCTGCTTGTATGCATATCACACGTATATTTCACCAGATTCTCCACGTGAAATGAAAGATACGGGGATCGGGAGATGCTCAATGCATTTTCGCTTTCACAGTACGGAGAATGGCGACCGTATGTGCATAGTCCGGTGGTAAGCAGAGCATTGAATTTGTGCCAAGGCTGTCGTTTAAAAAGCGTGTACGCAACTACATTATTTCAATGGACACGTTGCCTAGGGTCGGTCGAGTTGGTCATGATGCGTTGACGTCCCTAGCAACAACCTTAGCAAAAGCTGTAGCCGTGGTCGGATACTAGCCTCACACCCAAAATGGCCGAACCAACAAAAAGTCTATTATAATAAAAAATATGACGTCATGGGTTACAACTTTTTAAAATTATTCCAAACTGTGTGTACGTAACTGTAAACTCCGTGGTACAAACGTTGCACGTTATCACACGCAGCTAACTTCACTCCCAAAATAAATGGCCGAATAAACCAAAGTATAGCATGGGTGATGACGTCATGGGTTTCAATTTTTATAAGCTGCCACAAGCTGTTTGTTCTACTGACTAGAAACTCCAATAGGGCAATAACAAATCAACAAATTACAACCCCGCCTATTTCTAATTTGTTTTTGAAAGTTCACTAATGCATGGAAACCGCAGTCCTAGTAAAGAAGCGTGTCCATTCATCCGGGCACGTTTTGCGCCAAAGTCACACGTACTTTATATTGTACTTTTCTCTGTGCTTTTAGGTTATCACTGGTGTTCGTATAGGCGTGCACAAACTCCGTCCTGATTCGTGCCGTGAACAACAATATTGTCACACTTGATAGGAACGGTTTTGCAGAGGCTCAAAATAAATAGGTTTGGCGTGGTTTGTAAAAACAGAATTAAGTGTTCGGTAAAAATGAACATTGGGTTCAGTGCAGGGGAAAAAACACTCACTAATAGTATAACATAGAAATAGGTGTTAATATTATTCCATTATACGCAGCCCCATTAAAGGCACTGGACACCAGGTAGTTGTTGTCAAAGGTCTTCTCACTTATCTCAACATGCACAAAAATAACAAACCTGTGAAAATTTGAACTCATTGGTCGTCGAAGTTGCGAGGTAACAATGGAAGACAAAACTCCCTTTTTGTCTTACGAAGTGTGTGCTTTCATGCTTGATTTCGAGACCTCACATTGAATTTGAGTATTAGTGTCGAGTGCTTTTGAAGGGACAGGTAAAAAACACTTCCAGTCAGCCTCGGGGTTTATAAGATGGGTAAACTCCGATCAGCGCAAAAAACATAATTAAACTAAAGTTACACCGTCAACAGCCGATTTCACGAAATAAACATATACGATTAATCCTTACTCGAAATTGTTGTATCTTAGGATGGGTTCAATGCGTCGTATTTGGATACGGAACTGAACCCGTCCTGAGTTCTAAGATTAATCCTAAGTAAAGAAGGGTTTGGTGAAATCGACGGCTGGTTTGTCAAAATAAAATACAGCATGGTATGGTCTCCTGCTGTAAACAAAACTGATGCGGGTCGACGATCATGTTTGTTTGTTTGTTTGTTTGTTTGCTTGCTTGCTTGCTTGATTGCTTGCTTGCTTGCTTGCTTGCTTGCTTGCTTGCTTGATTGCTTGCTTGCTTGCTTGCTTGCTTGCTTGCTTGCCTGCCTGCCTGCCTGCCTGCCTGTCTGTCTGTCTGTCTGTCTGTCTGTCTGTCTGTCTGTCTGTCTGTCTGTCTGTCTGTCTGTCTGTCTGTCTGTCTGTTTGTCTGTTTGTTTGTTTGTTTGTTTTTTGTCTGTTTTTGTTTGTTTGTTTAGGGACCATGGATAAATTAAGAACGCGGCCGCCCGCGGTCAGACTCGTTCTAGAACGAGTCCGTCCCAAAATTGTCACGCGCCCGTCCAAAGATGGATTAAGCGCTTCACTGATTTTTAAGGTCCCTCATCATCGAACTCTATTGTTGGTGCCTTTTGTTGTTCAGATTACATGGACAAGGCAGCTTGCAAGTAAGCCACGAAGGGGTGAAGGATTAGTGTTTGC
This sequence comes from Asterias rubens, assembly GCF_902459465.1. Taxonomy (NCBI): domain Eukaryota; kingdom Metazoa; phylum Echinodermata; class Asteroidea; order Forcipulatida; family Asteriidae; genus Asterias; species Asterias rubens. Next base: position 6,657,752 of record NC_047075.1, read on the forward strand.
GGTCTAGCTCAGGTATACACCAGACAATGGGTTGGAGATGTCCATGTACAGCCAACCCTCAAGTTTGCCAAAGCCAATACAATAATATGCTACTGCCATAACAAGTTGAAGTGGTGACTATTATTCTTAAATTTGAAATCATCGCCAACTTATTTTGTATCTACATCTAATTGTTACATTAGGACCCGTGTTTACAGAGATGATTACACTTACAAGATTCGTTCATAAAGGTACCGCGAAATCATGCTGACCGGCTCGCAATCACACAAAACACAACGCAAAATTACATCGTAGTACACAAACACACTATATCCAGCGACACACTCACACACAGTGTTTTCAATAGTCAGGCCTAGTAGTCTTGTTACTTTGCGTGCAACAAACTATAATGCATGAAACATTGAACGCTAGAGGGCTTTCCTAAACAATGTGATAGCGGGAGAGCCGCCCTCCGTTGGAAAAATTGCGCAACAGCTTACGAAATTAGTTTCAACCGCCTTGAGATTAAGACTTTCGGGAGAATCTGGTGTCCGAAAATTGCAATACTAACCAGCGTTGGTGCCCGAGCTAAACTCATACAACATTGGCGCCGTCGCTGGTACCTTGTGCAACGTGGTGAATTTTCAGCAGTTCCTTGGGAAATATTAAGCGTGTTTAAGAAAAACTTCATAACGTGTTGGCTTCATTGTTCAAACATGAAACATTTTGGACACCTTGGATGTACAAAAAAGAGTATAGTTTTACTGTTTAATGTAAGATGTTTTTCCTATTGACTTTGTTTTACTTTGGGGGATTATTTTGCATGGCGGTCGTGCAAAGACGTAGTATTTTTAATTTTTTAATCTGCGGTTGTGTTTTGACTTATTGTGTGAAAAGGGCTACAACTTGGGTTTATCTACCCAGATAAGCCGATTATAACTTCACAGTGGTTTTCGGCCTACACCCATTGTTCCTTTGTTATACAGTGGGTCTTCCTCGAGACCCGGTGGTTGAGGAGAACGCGTTCCACTCCGTAGTTTTTCTTTTGTTCGTTTTGTCACGCGAAGGAACGCGTCGCGACGCGGTCGTTCCCGTGACATAATTTATCCATGGTCCCTTAAGTGTTTTTGTTTGTTTTTTGTTTGTTTGTTTAAGTGTTTGTTTAAGTGTTTGTTTGTTTGTTTGTTATTTCTTTGTTTCTGCTTGGTTTTTTTTCGACAGCTGCACGTTCTGGTTGTGATGATGGAGTGGTTTATCTGTCTTCTTCTATTGGTGACTGCGGCCAGAGGACAAGGTATACAATATTTATTAATAAATTATAACACTAACCATGTAATAATGCCTTTGTGACAGGAGATTCTGCCCCCCCCCCTCCCAAGGTGAACTGTGTACAAACTACTTCTGACAGCGCCCTCTTTTGAACCATTCCGCTTACAGCCCACGTTAATTTTCTTTGAGGGTGACGGAATCCCCGGACAGCAAATTTCCTGATCTGCTCTGTAACCCGACATCCCTGTTCCGACAAACCTATTCCGACAACCCCATAGTTCCCCAGAAACCTCATTGTTTACTAGGGTCAGGGTTAAGATTAGGGTCTATAGGATTTTGGGAAAAAAAATACACATTAGTTGTGTCTAAGCGTAAAAGGTGTATCTGAGCATGGGGTGTAATTACCATACAATTTTTGATGGCCTTCACCTTGTTGCAACTGAAATTAGAAGTTTAAAGAGGAAGCCGACGCCTAAACGACCAATGAAAAAGCTTTTTACCCCGCGCGACCAAAACAAGCGTCTGCGTAAGTTTCGTGATCGGAGATGAGCACAAATTCTTAATTTTTTACAAGTAACCTGACCTGAGGTCAAGTTCAAATATCGTGTTTTCTTCGTTATTATGTTGACTTTATTTTTACTTTTATATATGTTGTTAATTAGTATTACATTTTTAACAACATATATGTAATTTTTATGGTCATAAACTATATTAAACTAAAGTAATGGACGAAACAAAATCTCCCCAACGCAAAACTCCATAAGATTGGAACCACAATGGTCCCGGAAGTTCAAATCTGCGTGAGACCTGCACAGTCTATTGAAGATTAATTTTGAAAACCGTGACCTCAAGTTGACCTCTACTTCCGGGTCAACCGGCAGTGGAACCATATCTCAAGAACTACACAACCGATTTTCAAACTTTTTTTTTCAGTTATAGACTCCTTAGACATAAGTATTTATTTTGAAAACCCGTGACCCCATGTTGACCTTTACTACCGGCCTAACCGGAAGTGGGACCATATCTCAAGTACTATACAACCCATTTTCAATCTTTTTTTCAGTTTTGGACTCCTTAGGAATTACAAATAAACTTTGAAAAATCATGACCTCGTGTTGACCTTTACTTGGGGGTCAACCGGAAGAGGGACCATATCTCATGAAAAACACGGCCGAGTTTGTTAACTGTATGTAGTAATATTTGAGATTGGAGATTAATTTTGAAAAACCGTGAACTCAAGTTGACCTCTTTTTCCGGGTCAACCAGAAGTGGAACCATATCTCAAGACACTATTCAGCATTTTCGTCTTTTTTCAGTTATAGACTCCTTGGTCAATTTAGCTCATAATCCAATCAAAAGAACACGGAACAGCTTGCTTTGTGTTTGTTCACAAACACTACATGTCTAGTTCTTATTAATTTTGTTTGCCATCTTTTCCATTAGGGACATTTGATTGCAGCTTTGAAGATGGTTCATGTGGATGGATACAATCCACTGATGATGACGTGGACTGGGTTCGCACCCAAGGTGACGTAGCCGAAGGACCATTATTTGACTATAACGTCGGCGGTAAGTATTCAATAAAACAAACATAATTTTGTTTCGTTGCCATTTCCAATGAATGACCCTATCATAGGCCTACACCTTAAAGCCATTGGACCCTTTCGGTAAACAGTAATGTCCAAGGCCGATACTTCGTGTAACACAACTTATATAAAATAACAAACCTGTGAACATTAAGGCTCAATCGGTCATCGGAGTCGGGAGAAAATAACGGACAAACCCATCCTTGTTTTCGCAAAGTTTCGCCGTGTCATGACATGGTGTTTAAAATAAATCCGTTATTCTCGATATCGAGAATTGATATTATGTTAATGTTTTCTAAAAAAGTAAAGCATTTCATGGAATAATATTTCAAGAGAAGTCTTTCGACCATTACCTTATGTAAACCCTGTAAGTTATTTTGTAAATCTGTGAACTTTTAATTTTTGGTCTGTTCCGAAAGTGTCCAATGGCTTAAAGGGCAAGGTATACCTTCTTTTTTTTCAACAACTTTAGTGGACAAAACACAATATTATTTTTATATTGTTGTATACATGGCCAAACATGGCTATGTATTAGGTTTTTATTCTTAAAGACAGTGGACACTATTGGTCAATGTCAAAGACAAGTCTTCTCACTTGGTGTATCTCAACATATGCATAAAATAACAAACCTGTGAAAATTTGAGCTTAATCGGTTGTAGAAGTTGCGAGATAATAATGAAAGAAAAAACACCATTGCCACACGAAGTTGTGTGCTTTCTGATGCTTGATTTCGATACCTCAAGTTCTAAACCAAAATCGAAATCAAATTCGTGGCAAATTACTTCACTTCAGAGGGAGCTGTTTCTCACAATGTTATATACTATCAACCCATCCTCGTTACTGGTAATAAAGAAAGGTTTTGTAGTGATAATTATTTTGAGTAATTACCAATAGTGTCCACTGCCTTTAAATCTGTTGTTTCTTGTGCAATGTATCTGGTGCCCTTTCTAGTTGTTTATTAATTTGAGATGTTTTTTAAACTTGTGCTGGCCTTTTTGGAGAGTGAAATTCATGTATCTTTTATCTTTCATATGACTTCTATACTGTGGAGAGTAGATCTCCGTTACTCGCTAAACTACACTGGCTTCCCAGGAAGAACCGCATCAAATTCAAAACTTTTCTATATAAATGTTTTTAAAGTCACCTGGAAATATAAAATAAATAAAAACATTAGAGTATAATTATGTTCCTTAGCAGAAAAATCTTTTTTTTTTTCTTTTCTTTTTTTACGATCTTTATGTAAAATAAATAAATAAAGTTGTGTGGGGGTGACTCCGCCTACCCCTTTTGTGACATCAATCGAGGCAGACTTTGCCTCGATCGAACACCGAACACACGTACGTGCAAGTACATTCAATTCCTAGTCGTGAGTTTGTACGTTTCGAAAAAGTTGTTTTCTTGCATTTTTCCGGCAATGTCGACCAGGTGTATTGCTGCTGGATGAAGCAAATCAACTAAAGATGGGGTCAGTTTGCAAATCTTCTCTACAGCGCTGTGCAGCAAACACTTCGAGCCGTCGTGCTTCGAGAATCCGGAATACACTACACATTTTAACATGAAGAAAGAAAAGAAAAGTTCTTTTCTAAAACATGACGCCATCCCAACAATTTTCCACCTATTGGGGAAGTCGAAGAAGGTACCTGAAAGACGTAACGAAAATCAGGTATTGTTTCAACTTTGAGGGCATGTTTTAGCTTGCGCCAAGCGTCACCATCTTGTGTTGGCACTGCATGCGATTCATCACGCCTCGATTGACGTCGCGAACAGCGCCCTCTCGGGTCGGGCTTATTTTCAAATGTGTAAATAACATGGAAACATATTTTTGTTAAACCTTAATAGTTAATTGTTCATTCATATTCCACTCATCCAAACACATTATTTTAGTGACATAAGCTTTATTTTGACAAAAATACCACTTTCAGGTGACTTTATGTTAATGTTTGAATAGCATTGCTCCACCTTATCTGTCTAATAATTATGTTTCGTCTTCGCCAAACCCACCGTCAAGGACTCCGTCTTTCTGCGAATAAAACTCATGAGTCCAGACTAACTTGTGGCAAATACGCCTTCTCAGACTCTGCAAATCTTCCTGTGTTATTACACAAGAAAAACGTAAAACTTATATCTCTTCCCTAAAAGGCAGTGGACACTATTGGTAATTGTCAAAGACTAGCAACATTATGCATAAAATAACAAACCTGTGAAAATTTGAGCTCAATCGGTCATCGAACTTGCGAGATAATAATGAAAGAAAAACAACCCTTGCAACACGAAGTTGTGTGCGTATAGATGGTTGATTTCGAGACCTCAAGTTCTAAACTTGAGGTCTCGAAATCAAATTCGTGGAAAATTACTTTTTCTCTCGAAAACTATGGCACTTCAGAGGGAGCCGTTTCTCACAATGTTTTATAGCATCAACCTCTCCCCATTACTCGTCACCAAGAAAGGTTTTATGCCAATAATTATTTTGAGTAATTTCCAATAGTGTCCACTGCCTTTAAATAGTAGATTAATTATTTTGTTCGAGCTACATGTAGTTTTGATTTATCATTTTCTTTGTTATTCGCTTTAACCATTGTTTGTAAAAGCGCAATACCTTTTATTGTTTTTTATTATTAAATCAATATTGTCTTAACTTGCAGGCAGCACGGGGTTTTATTACTACATTGATGATTTTGGCGGTACAAGTTCTGGCAAGTCGGCCATTCTCGTGAGTCCTGACGTCATAACAAACGGTAATGGGATCGGATGGTGTGTGAGTTTCTGGTTCAACTCCTACCCTAAACGAGAGATGGGTAAGAAAACTTATGTGATGATTGGTAGTAAATTAGATTACAAATTATTATACTATTTGAACTTGTACTATGTATTGATACCTATTTTATTAGATAACTACATGTATACGTTGCGTCCAGCCCACTGTCTTTTAATTGTTTAATTGTTCCGGCATCTCCTGTGCAATTTGGCATCTTTTAGTTTGGCGGAGGGGGCCCACTACTCTTTCATGTTTTAATGTTTTTGTTAATAAAATGTAATGAGTTTTATATTGTTATTTTATTTATTAAGGTTATTGTTTTCTGTGATATTGTGGTTTAACTTGTGCAGTTTTTACATTTTAATATTTTATGTGTTGCTGTTTAAAGGGGTTTTAAATTTCATGTTTTTTATATACTTGACGAATTAAAGATTTAATTTAATTCAGTTCAATTCAACTTACTTTAATAATCTGTTTACAATATGAAATTGTGAGATTTACACTGGATTAGTTCGCAGAGGAATGTAATGAAATGTGCCTGTTTGTTTAATTATTTCTCATTTACACCAGGTATTAAGGGAAACCTCTCAGTGAAACACATGAGATCATAGTATTTTCACCAAGCTATAACGCACACAAATTACTTCTGATAGCGCCCTCTCTTGAATCAATTCCTTCTTCAGTCTGTGCACCTAGCCGCCCCAACCACGGCTGTTTGAGAACTATTATTACTGATCCAAGTTCCAACACCTTTGTACAATGTATGTTTGGCGATACTCAAACAGTCGTAAAACTTATAGCAACCACGTGTTGCGTATTGACATACCTCGGAATGACAGCTTAGCCTTGCATGTGCGCACAATTCAGTGTAGAATTCAGTGTAGAAACTACGACTGGATGGAAATCTGGAGCTTAGTTTGCCGTAATAGTTGTCTCAATCCTGCTGGAATGTCGGTGTATTTGTATGTATTTTGTTCGTATGTTGTTTTTACTAATCCACGAAACATGCTGGACTATAGACTACAATATACTCCCATGGTTTTCCCGTTGGTTTAATGTTTGTGAGGTGTTTTATTGCGTTGTGTGGTAACTGGTTGTGTACCCAATCTACCACTAAAATGGAGACACTATTGTGCTGTGTATTATCTATCAGGCTGATAATGTATTTTTTTTTATACAAACTAGTTTTGCCGCTCCACACTTTGACTTGTATAATGTTGAATTAGTTTGTAGGCCCTACAAATGTATGTGTGATGTACATCAATGTGTCACAAATTTGTTTTTATTTCAGAAAAATTTGTATTTTAACTATTTTTAAAATATTTTGTTACAATTTTTTTTTATTTTTTTTATTTATGGAATAAAGAAAGTGCTGTAATGTGCCTTGTAACTGATTTTTCTTTTCTTGGCCTTTCCCATATAAATCTATAATTAAGGAAAAGTGGAAATAATGTCTGTATTAAATGGCGACACCACTTTTTCATTCTACCTGAAATAATATAGTATCTACATGTAATTTACCTCAACAAGAGATGTCCTTTTTTGTAAAAATTAGTGAAAAGTGGTGGCGCCATACATAAAGTTTTATCCCATCTATCAATCCTTTTTTTTCTTATGACGCAACTGCCCCTAACCACTCCCTGTGCGACATGGAACAACATAATAATGGTTGTGCAGTCCTAGAAGTTAATTTAGTTTTTTTTTTTTTTAACTCTTATTATCGCAGCGGTATCTTCTATTGTTATCTTTCAAATAGGTTCAATAGATGTTTACGCCTATCCCTCTACGGAGAGTGTTGGTACCCAGACTCCTATAGCTAGCATTCAAGGGCATCAGACTGGTAGGAGGGCATGGCTACAGACTATGACTGAAATACCCAACCAATCAACAAACTTCACTGTTGCATTAGCAGCCAATCAGCAGCCATTATCAAGTGATGTTTATGCCATTGATGATGTCTCTATAACACAAGGAGATTGTCACGTTAACTGTGAGTACAGATTGCTTTCATATTTAAACAAACTCTAAAGCTTGGTTCATACTTCCTGCGACTGCAAAAGCGAATGTAGCGTCACAAATGTATAAAGAATAAATTTGCCACAGTTGAGCTGTGCTCAACTCTTGCAAAATATTTGCAGTGAAAACAGTGTTGTGTCATCAATATTCGCTTCACATTCGCAGGAACCGGGTTTTGACAATGAAAAAAGTACTCTCATTTCATTTATAATAATAATAATAAGAGGTGTACATGTAATGTGCACATATCCACCCTGCTGGGTGTTCAAGGCGCAGTAAAACCAAAAACAAAACAAAAACACAGAAAAACAGACACAACACAATTAATCCTTGAAAACCTGTGACATAAGATAAGTTTTGAGAAGAGATTTGAATGTTGTGGTACAAAGATAAGATTTAAGATTAAGTGGTAGAGAGTTCCAGAAGACCTGTCACCCCAGGAGTGTCAAGACTGTTTATTCTAGTTGTGAAACCAACACGACCCTCAGAAATCAAATTCAATCACTGTACTATACCAAGAACTCAAAAGAGAAAAAAACAAGGAAGGAAGTTTCACTTGTAGATGTGGGAGAAATGACCCAGATACTTTCACCAGGCAGAAAACCCACGCAGTCTGGTAGGGACTGAAAAACAAATCTACATTAGTGACAGCGGCATGATTCGAACCAGGGTCCTAGATGGGGAAAGCGAGGGATACCACTACACCAATCTAACGACATAAGGTACACTACTATTTTTTGTTTTAGTTGCCAACTTTTGATATACATAGACATGTTTTATTTGTACATTTTGTTTTTGTACATAAATTGTTTTATACATATTTTATTACTCGTTTTATTACTTGTATTACACCAAGCTGTGGGGAGGCAGGTCTATGGACCACAGTAATTATTTAGCTTTTGTTTCTCCTACCCATCTGGAAGTATTTTGTATTGTCATGTACTGTTGAAATGGCTGAATAAATAATAATAATAATAATAATAATAATAATAATAATAATTTGTTTTGCACTAAATTATGTCCGTTTAAACCCAAACCAGACAGTGTACTTTTTTGTTTGTGTCCACCTTTCCTTGGGCTAATTGCCTACGAAGGGTGTCGTGGTCAAAGAAAAGAGCCCTGAGCTCAAGCTCTACAGTGTTTCTCTTCAGCAGAGTGTGGTTTTGCGTCCTGGGCATTACACTTGTGTCCCTGAGCATGACACTTAACTAACTTCTCTCCACCCAGGGGTAAATGGGTACATGTGAGGGTAGAGATAGTTCTTGTGATTAATTGATGTAGCTTAGTAGCTTTGTTGCACAGGCTGTATACTCCCCAGGGAGCTGAGATGAAAAGAAATGAATTAAATGGCCTATAGTGACCAGGGGTAATAAGGTTGGAGGCGTGTTGAAATGCCCTTCGGTAAAGCGCTATATAAAATCTTGTTATTGTTAAATTATTGACAAAATACAAACAACTTAAAGCCATTATACACTTTCGGTAAACAGTATTGTCCAAGACCCACACTTCGTAAATCACAACTTATATATAAAATAACAATCCCGTGGCAATTTAGGCTCAATCGGACATCGGAGTCAGGGGAAAATAACGGGAAAACCCACTCCTGTTTTCGCGCGTTTCGCCGTATCATGACATGTGTTTATAACAAATCCGTAATTCTCGTTAACGAGAATTTATATTGTTTTACCGTTTTCTCAAAAAGTAAAGCATTTCATGGACTAATATTTCAAGAGAAGTCTTTCAGCATTACCTTCTGTAAACCCTGTAAATTATTTGTAAATCTGTAACTTTTTTTTTGTCTGTACCGAAAGGGTCCAATGGCTTTAACAACCAAATGGACCGATGGTATAAATGCAAAACATTGTAAATGGCCAGACGTTTTGACCCAAGCAGAGTCTTTCTTGAAAGGCTAAATCATTGTTATTATTACAAGTATTATTATATGGAGCTGGCCTACTGATGTTATTGCCTATTAATTGAATTGAATTATTAATGTAAATCTTCGTCTGTTGATCTTGACAGTAACCTTTGATTGTGACTTTGAGGCTGGATTTTGTGGGTGGAGCCAATCACTTGATGATAACAGCAACTGGGTTATAGAGAGGGGAAGTACAGCCCACTCAAACACCGGCCCGATGTTTGACCATACCATTGGAAGTAAGTAGTTGCAGAAGGGTTACACCTGTATGTTCTGACACCCCTATGTTTACATCCCTCTACTCTCTGACACCCGAATGCTCTGACACCCGTTATGTTTTGACACCCCAATGTTCTGTCAACCTTATGTATTTTCCTAGTCCTAACATTAACCATATACATGTAACCATGTTCGGACACCCAACACCCCTCTGTTGGGACACCCCTATTTTCTTACACTCCCATGTCTGACACCACACCCCTTTGTTCCGACACTCCCATGTCTGACACCACACCCCTTTGTTCCGACACTCCCATGTCTGACACCACGCCCCTTTGTTCCGACACTCCCATGTCTGACACCACACCCTTTTGTTCCGACACTCCCATGTCTGACACCACACCCCTTTGTTCCGACACTCCCATGTCTGACACCACACCCCTTTGTTCCGACACTCCCATGTCTGACACCACACCCCTTTGTTCCGATACTCCCATGTCTGACACCACACCCCTTTGTTCCGACACTCCCATGTCTGACACCACACCCCTTTGTTCCGACACACCCATGTCTGACACCACACCCCTTTGTTCCGACACTCCCATGTCTGACACCACACCCCTTTGTTCCGATACTCCCATGTCTGACACCACACCCCTTTGTTCGACACTCCCATGTCTGACACCACACCCCTTTGTTCCGATACTCCCATGTCTGACACCACAACCCTTTGTTCCGATACTCCTATGTTATGTTTTGACACCCCTTTGTTCTGGCAATCCTGTTTTCAATCACGCCTATGTTTGAAACCCCTATGTTCCGTTACTCCTATGTTCCGTTAGCCCTGGCGGCCTTACACTTTCGTATTATGTGACGTCCTGGATATCAGGGCCCATTTCTGGGTCGGAAAATTTTAAAAGCCATAACTCAAATCTTACCTGCAAGAAAGCACTAATTTCAACAGATTCACATTCCATGGCAGCATATATTTTTCTGCGGTGGGTTTTGATCATCAATTATTCTTCACAAATTCGTCATTTTCATGAAATAATCACAGTCTGCCGTGTGTACGCAAGACGCACGACGCGCAAATCTTGCGTTGCGTTTGCGTGTTTAACGCTGTGCAGTCAAGATACGGTGCCCAAGAATACATGCGTCTGCATCATGCGTCTTGCACGCGAGTGTATACGCGTACGCACAGCAACAGACAACACTGTGAGAAAACGATCAAAATGGGAATTTTTTTATTTTGGGAGCTGCATTATTTCACGAAAATAACGGATTTGTGAGGAATATATGAGGACCAAAACCCACCACAGAAAAATGTATGCCGCCATGGAATGTGAGTTTGTTGAAATTAGTGGCTTGTTGCAGGTAAGATTTGAGTTATGAAGCTTTGAATTTTGTCCGCCCCAGAAACGGGTCTTAATAGATAGGAAGAGTCCTATATAGGTCTAATGTTCCGTTAAACTTATGTTCCATTACCCATGTTCTATTACCCAGAGGTTCTGATGTTCCAACACCCCTTTGTTCCGATACTCCTTTGTTTTGACACCCCTATGTTTTGACATCCCTTTGTTCTGGCAATCCTGTTTTCCAACACTCCTATGTTCCGACACCCCTAAGTATGTTTCAATACCCCAATGAACCCTGTTTCGATACCCCTGTATGATGCAACACTCCTTTGTTCTTACACTCCTGTATTCCAACTCCAACACTCCTATGTTCCGACACCCCTAAGTATGTTTCAATACCCCAATGAACCCCTGTTTCGATACCCCTATATGATGCAACACCCCAACCCAATGATGCAACACCCCAATGTTTTGACCATCCTATTTCTCCGACACCCCAAAGTATGTTTCGATACCGAAATAGAATGTCTCCTGTTTCGATACCCCTATATTATTATTGGCTTATTAAAAAACATTCAAACATCGCAGCTACAAGCTGAATTGAGTTTAAATAAAGAGATTCATAAAAAATAGTTACATGTATGTTAAAAATTACTGAAAAACCATTAAGAAATACAATTTGTTTTGATTTATAAAAAAAAAAAAATGAAGTGCCAGTGACAAACATGATGCATCACCCCTATGATCCACCACTACTCTGTTCCGACACTCCTTTGTTTTGACACTCCCATTTCCCGACACCCCTAGTGTGAAATGGCTTATTAACATTTAAACATCTGGTAAATTTGTTTCCCTTCAGCTATTGATGGAAAATACATCTATCTTCATGGTATATCTTCTGGGGACAAGGCTGTCCTCTTAAGTCTAGATGTAGTGACTCGATTCAGCCAAAGCAGAGTGGTCAGTTTCTGGTACAATATGTTTGGTGGTGCAGTAGGTACTTAAAACGTTTCTTCATTTGTACTTTTAGTTGAAAGTGCATGTTCTGCCAAAGGTAAAAGTTCACCCTCCTCCTCCCACAATTACAACTAGGTGAAGAGCACCAAGCATGAATTCTAACCTAACCACTTTTGACTCAGCAACCAAAACTTTGACTTCAGTACACATCAATATTCTCCTAATGGCACCCCTGGGCCAAATTTCATATAGCTGCTTAAGCACAAAAAGTAGCTAAGCGCAACAAAACTAGGATGAAACTACCAGTTAAAGTACCATGACACATGTACAATCTGACTGGTATCCTGCTTATTTTTGCTTAACAGGAAGGTGTTCAGCGTAGTTCTCTGATTTTAAAAGCAGCTCTAGGAAAATGGGTCCAGGGCTCAATTTTATAGAGCTGCTAAGCACACAAATTTGATTAGCATGACATTTCTTCCTTGATAAAAACAGGAAAACCAACAAATTTCCATTTATTGCATATTGCATGTTACTGATCAGCTGTTGTTTGCTTATCCTGAAAATCACGTGGAAATTTGGTTGGTAATCCTGTTTTTATCAAGGAAGACATTTCATGCTAAGCAAATTTGTGTGCTTAGCAGCTCTATAAAATTGGGCCCAGGTGTTGCACACTGTATTGTAGTGTGTAAGTAGTGTGTGTGTGATATCTCAGACAAGCTGTGCTTAGGGTTGAAACGGCAGGAGTTTATTACTTTTCCTGTCTAACAGGTAACTTGAAAGTGTATCAGACTCCAATTAGTGGTAGCATTAACGATGGTGCTGAGATCTTCACTGTGAGTGGACAAAGAACAACTGCTACAGAATGGCTGAAGCAAGAGATCGTTATATCAAATACTGTGATCTTTAAGATTGCATTTGAGGCAACGACTGGGTTTCCAACTGCATCAGATATCGCAATTGATGACATAACGATATCAACAGATACAGGTAAGTATGTAATTTTGTGTAGTTTCCGTTACAGCTTTTCTTTCAACATTTTCATTCAAATGAGATCAAATTTCACAAAATAAATTAACCTACCAGCAGTTGCCTCTCACAGGTCTTACAGATTAGTTAAAAATAAAGCAAAACAAGTATGTGTTCAACTAGACCCAGTGACTGGGGCACTAGATTCCTTTTTCTGAAATTTTGACATTCTGGGGCGCCTGATTCCTTTTTTCAAAATTTTGATATTTAAGTGTTAAAATTTTGAAAAAAGGAATCTAGTGCCCCAGTCACTGGGTCTAGTGTTCAACCGTATTTTTCTCAATTTTTTTAATAGCACCCCCTGATGAACATCACATTAAAAAGAATAAAGCTCAAACAATCAAATGAGCACGGTGTATTTGGGGGTTGTAGTTTTTAAGTTATGACCATTGATCAAAGTTCAATTTGACGTGTCTTTGGTGGCCGCTAGCGACCGCCTTGTGCACCAAAGAGTAAAGAGTCTCCTTTCTACAGAATGCACATTAATTTGAAATCAATTGTATTTATTGATGTTTTTAGGAGTTGAGAGTTTTAATTGCAGTTTTGACGATGGACCTTGTGGATGGACATTTGTGGTTGAAGACGACTCTCAATGGCAGCTACGGGAAGGAGAGCTCTCAGATGGACCATTGGTAGATCACACAATCGGTGGTAAGTGTTATTGCCTCCGTACAGTTTCCAGCTTTGCAAAATCCTATTGTTTGTATTTGTATATTGTGTTTGTATGAACAAAAATGTTGATTGGATGATAAGATTTGATTTTGATTTCTAAGTATTATAGGTTTTCTCGGTCAAATTCGGCAATTTAGCAGTAAATTTCATTTTCATTCGTTCGAATTAAAGCTGTTTTGCCTCTTCAGTTGTTACTGCGTTTCAAATTCAGAATTCGGCCATTCAGTTTCGTTTTGAGTGAGTCAAATTCCTTTAGCACTCTGTTCAATTTAGCGTATCAACATTCTTTCTCGTGACACACACGCCTCAAGAAGCGTCTGCGATTTTGAATGCTGCTTTGATGAATTGCTAAATTGAATGATTATTTTGTTAAATCGAATGACGCAACATTACATTTGACTAATCATAAAACGAAAACGAATGACCCTTTTCAGTAGCATTCGATTTCGGGCGAAATACAATAGATTGGTGGTTAAATTGGCTGCAAACCTATAGTCTAAAGTCTATTCAATTCAATATAATTCAATAAAATATTTATTTTGTTAATGCCTTCACATAATTAATAGGTGTTTCATAGACAGTTAACAGTAGCAAACATTATTCGAAAATCAGAAGTGCAAAGCTAAAAATTGGGTGAAGCCTTGGCTTTTGTACCCTAACCTCCAGAAGACAATCAGAGCATACTGATCGAAATATCGAGTTGAAACCAACGGTTCTTTTCAGAACCACCCCAACTCATTTAGATAGTCATTACACGTTACCGCAAACCTTTCCATGCCCTAACCTAAACACAAGATACACAAAAACAAGGAGCAACAAGGGCAGACGAACATATGTAGGTGTACCAACAGCCTATACCAAAAAGCCAGCCATCATTGAATTAATTGACTCATACTATATTAAAATATTAGGTTCAGCTCAGTCAATTCATTTCAATTACATCATACTGTAACGAACTGAAACTGTGCGCCCCGCCGGTGCGTTGGAGCGGCCTCGCCGGATCTTGGAGGACAACGCTCCCACGGCAGCTGGCTTGAACTTTTGGTGAACTGTTCTGTGATTGGACGAACTATCGATGATGTATAACATTGTATAACATAATTATAAGAGATTATCCAGGTGCGCGGACCGGATGCGTTGTTTTGGCGCCTTTTCTAGCAATGTATTGTGTATGATTAAGCTGTGTAGACAGACCAAATGTTGAGTTCAGTGAGTGAGCATGGAATAAGTTGTTCTTCTCGAAGTATTAAATAAATCAGTGTGTTTCATATTGAACGGAATTTGAGTTCGTTTGTTTTCTGTCTGCGTTTGGCCACAGAGCAAACAAGGACCCTGGCAGTACGTTACAATACACAACCCCTAAATGCACTGGACAATAATGGTAATTACCCAAAATATTTGTTAGCATGAAAACCTTACTTGGTAACAAGCTTTGGAGAGCTGTTGATAGTATAAAACAATGTGAGAAATGGCTCCCTCTGAAGTAATGTAGTTTTTGAGAAAGAGTTAATTCCTCACTCAAATAATAAAATACTTCGGCTGAATCTTTTTATTATGTATCTGAAAGCACACAAAGTAATGCAACAAGAGTGTTTTTTCTTGCAACTTGGATGACCAATTGAGCTCAAAATTTTCACAGGTTTGTTATTTTATGCACATGTTGGGATACACCAAGTAAGAAGACTGGTCTTTGACAATTACCAATAGTGTCAAGTGTCTTTATAGCTTCGGCCATACTTTTTTTTCAGATAATACCGGAGTGTATGTCTTCTACAATGAGTTTGGATTAACCACTGGATTGAAATCTTATCTAATAAGCCCAACTGTGTATGTTGAAGAAAACATGGCACAATCTTGGTGTCTCAGTTTCTGGTACAACTCTTTTCCGCTGAAAACTGTAGGTAAGTTGATTTCAGTTGTAAATGTTCTTTTAGTGTTTGTTAACTTTAATGTAGCATTAGAATTTTTTAGATTGTCTATTTTGTTGCTTAAGATTGTTAATGTTTGTTAACAGCGCCTCGATGCCGCTGCTTTTTGCACTTTATAAATGGTGGCTATTGTTATTATTATTATTAGTTGTATTTGATACCTTTCCAATGAAAAACTTGCCGTTATCAAAATTATCTGAGGACTTTCACTCAGAGAAAAATGGGTCTCCACACCCTTTATATGGGGATTTTATGCATCATTTTTGACTTTTTCAGAGCAAAATTATATTCATTTTGGTTTTTACCCATATACACCGATGTGTGTTTATTACTGTATACTCGGTACTTACCCGAGTTCTGTGAAAAATCACAGGCATGTTACTTGGATGGGATTCGAACCCCCTTTGCAATTCTACAGCAGTGTCATACCAACTAGACCACAGAGATTGCCCGGTAGCTAGAGGCAGTTCGAATCCTATGTTTTAGCAGCAGGTACTGCAAATGATTTAATAGATGTTAAATTTGCATCAGGGTGAACACTGTAAACTCAATACTTTCCCCGAGTTCTGTTTAAAAAAAAAATCACAGGCTTACTCGAGTGTGATTCAAACCAACGACCAGAATTGCAAAGGTTTTGGGTTTGAATCCCACCAGAGAAGTTTGTCTGTTAGTTTGTTTACAGAACTAAGGGAAGTACTCAGTATTCAGTGCGAAGACAAATTGGTGTGAAGGTGAAATCAGATTTAAGATCAATAGATCTTTATATTATTTTGAAGAGGACTTTTTTTTGTGAACATGTTAAAACATTGTTGAAAGTCAGGAATGAATACAAAATTAGTCCATTTCAAAATTGTAATAACTTTGGCAAGTAACAATACCTATGAAATTGACTTTAATTATTCTTCAAGGTTCGATTGATGTCTACGCCTATCCCTCTACGGAGAGTGTTGGTACCCAGACTCCTATAGCTAGCATTCAAGGGCATCAGACTGGTAGGAGGGCATGGCTACAGACTATGACTGAAATACCCAACCAATCAGCAAACTTCACTGTTGCTTTAGCAGCCAATCAGCAGGCTCTATCAAGTGATGTGTACGCCATTGATGATGTCTCAATAACACAAGGAGCATGCTCTGCTGCAGGTATTGTGATTTTGGAAGTCTATAAACCTTATAATACATAGTGTGTTCCTGTCATAAGTACGTTTTTTTTTTCATTAATCTAAATTGTGTTAAGTACGATATGGAAAGGTTTGCGGGAAACGCCGAGTTGAAGCCAATGGTTCGTTTTAGAACAACCCAAACTCACTAAATATAGTCAGTAAATAATGTTACCGCAAACCTTTCCATATCTTAATTGTGTTGTTATAAATACATGCCTATGTTTTCTTTTTATCATAAGTTGCTGTGAACTAAGTAATAAAATTGGGGTTGAACACAGACGAGTCAGTTCAGGTAAATAATTTACATAGTTGCTCACGGGCAAAAATGATTTTTTTTTATACTTTGTGGGTGGAAGGGCCTTGGGGTACAAGTAAACAAAATTGCAGTTTCAATTCTATATCTAGCCCGTTGCCATGGTTACGGCTCATTTTGTTTTTTGGCCATTTTAGGCCGATTTTGGGGTTTGAAGAACTGTTTTTTAGCTCATATTTACAACTCCACCTCACCAAAATGCAAAATTATTTAAAAAAACCTTATATATCACTACAAAGTATCATCCTTGGCCTTCCTTGAGAAAACAAATTATTGCTTTAAATATCACCCTTGTGCTATTTTTGCATCATGCATTACAGTATGTTTTTAGAACTTGCAAAATTGACATTTTTACCCTATTTTTGGACCCCAAAATGTCAACTTGCCAGGGGTCTCAGAAAACTTTCCTTTCGGCTGTGATTAGGGCCAACATTGTTCTTTCCATATCTGGTGTCAAAAACTTATTTTTTTGCCCTCAAAATTTCATTTTTAGGGGTCTCAGAATATTTTCCTTTCGGTTTTGATCAGGGCCAAAATTTGTCTTTTTACACCAACTAGTCTTTGACAATTACCATTAGTGTCCACCGCCTTTAAGTTTCCAAATTATTTTGGCTAAACTCAGAAATCCTTCGATGAATTTGTCCTGTATGGCACCATGAAAGTTCTACCACATGTAACTTTTGTCTCTCTTTTTTATTTCAACAGTAGGCGGTGAAGATTTTGATTGCGACTTCCAAGATGGTTTTTGTGGCTGGAGCCAGTCTAACGATGACGATACAAACTGGGCAATTGAACAAGGAAGTACCGACACATCAGGAACAGGGCCGGCATATGATAGAACTCAAGGTAACATATCACATAAGCGTGAGTGGAATATGGAAAAACAACGTGTTTCTGTATATTTTTCCGAGCGCATGATGACGAATTTATGTTCAAGCTAACTTCAAGCAACACATGTGACAATCGGCAATTGACACAAACTTGCCAATTTATATTAACTTCTCATAACTATATACATGTAAGCTGTATGATCCAGCCTAATGAGTTGTTTCTTTTAGGCTCAAAATAAACACCAATGTAAATTGTTTTGCGGAAATTAGTGATATTTTAACCTCATTCTGGTTATATCTATGTAATGACACCTGTGTTTGAGCAGTGTAGGGCTAGGACAAGCCCTTTTGCTGCAGCTACCTATTAATTAGCCTAATGATAAGTTTCCTTTCAGCTGAAGATGGTGCTTACATCTACGTTGAGAGTAGTATAGGAACATCAAAAAGAACCGTTCTGTTAAGTCCCTCCGTGGTGACCACCCCCAGCACCAGTAGAACGTTCAGTTTTTGGTATAACTTATACGGCACTGCAATAGGTAAATTTGTTAAATAACTTTTGTTATATTTGTTATAACTATGGGTGCCGTTGATTAGCTTACCCGGGTCGACCCTTATCTGTTCCGGTACGTTCGAATAGCTTCGGCTCCATTCTGGGGGCTCAACCAGGTCAGCGCTAAGTACCCTGCTTGTGGAATGGGTCACTTTGGGCTGGCCCGAGGTGCATGATGTCACCATGAGAGGGTGAGTGATCGTTCGCTACGCTCTTGTCAGGGGCTCACCCGAGTGAGCATTGCAGGGTCGACCCAGGGAAGCTAATTGAAACGCAGCCACAGTTTCTGAATGCAAATTTCTATACATGACAGCATTTCAGATTTCCCTGGATCATTGTCATTGTCTTTTTGTTTTATTTATTACACAAATTTATTTTTATTGCTGTCCAACATTTACACATTTTAACAAAAATTGTCAACTATATAGTTAGTTCACAGTAATATATAGTAACTTAGGATTATGAAAACAAATGAAAGTTCACAATGATTTAGATAGTTGAAGAGAGGCTGTTGTGCCTTAACCTATCGACAGACAAATTAAACAAAAGAAAATACTACACAGAGGACAGAAAACTTGCACACACGACCGACTAGACAAACCGAATACACGACAGAGGTTAGTATAAGATGGTAAGTCAGGTAAGACCCAGATTGTACAAATCAATGAACCAATCACTGGCGATCTACAACACGGTGTCCAGATTTCAGTTAAAATGTAAAAACCGTTAAACCACCACCTTGTAAAAGTAGTCAGTAAATTTGTTTGTACTCGTGTTACACGTATGAGTATCAAGCACTGCATGCCAAGTACTTTACCTATTTTGTGAAAAACACATCAACGGACAAACTGCTGTAATATTATTTTTTTGTTTTGTTTTGTTACCCATACACCGATGTGTGTAAGCACTGTATACGCAGTACTTCCCCGAGTCCTGCAATATCACAGGCATGTTACTCGGGTTTAATTCCAACCAACTAGACTACTGATATTGCGCGGTAGCTAGAGGCAGTTCGAATCCTATGTTTTGGCAGCGGGTACCGCAACGATATATTATATTAGACGTTAAATTTGCATCTGGGATAAAGAATAGACCTTTTTTTTCTTTTCTTTTTTAACTGTGATCTTGATGGAATGGCGGTTTATAAAATGAAGTTGTTTGTATATGTTTATAATGGTTGAACCATGGAGGAAAAATCTAATGGTTTGACCCAGAAGGATTTTAGAAATTTGAAAACATATTTGTCGCTCATTATTACAGGCACTCTGAATGTATACAGGACCCCCAACGATGGGGATATAAATGCCGGAGAGTTGATTTTCACAGTAAGCGGCCAAAGAACAAACTCAACTTCATGGCTCCAGATAAATGTAGACATATTTAATATATCAAGCTTCAAGATAGCAGTGGAAGCGATAACTGGATTGACTGATTTTTCTGATATTGCAATTGATGGCGTGTCAATTTCACCTGATACTGGTGAGTGTTAATTTCTGAATTGTGTTTTAATAAATAACTAATGTCATGTTGCAACAATCAACCAAATATCCGCGGAGCTCTTTGTAGAGGTTTCCTATGTATTTTTTTGATCAATTCTTTTCATTAATCCAATATAGTAAAGGTTTGCCGAACACAATGTTTTGAAAATCTCTAAATGAGTTGGTGTTAATCCGAAAAGAACTGTTGGTTTCAACTCGACATTTCAATCAGAATGCTCTGATCGTCTTTTGGAGAAAGCTGGACTCTGATGCCGCTTGCTGCTTAAGTAGTGTGGATGGGCATCTTAAGTAGTGTGGATGGGCATCGTAAGTAGTGTGGATGGGCATCTTAGCGATGCACAGAGGGGGCAAGCATCGAGAATCAGAGTTTAGCTTTATCCAGAAGTCAAGTTGAAACCTCCGATTCTTTTAAGAATCTATCCAACTAATCTAGAGATTATCATTAAATGGTGCTACCGCAATTCTTATGCAAAGTTTCTAATCCTAAAAATACTAAACTCAATGATGTTAATCTTTTTCTAGCTGCTTATTTTGTATCATGCAGATATGACATCCCCGGTTTTTGATTATGATACATGTCCAATGGGACTGAACGCAACAGCAGATCCAGATACAGGATATGCTACTTTGACATGGAATCTAACAGCAACAGATAACTCTGGTGAGGAACCTACTGTCACCTGTTTTCCTGCTGAGGGAAGCTTTCCAATAGGAGTAACTGAAGTAACTTGTACAGCTATGGATGGTGCCACACCACCTAATAATGCATCAGACTGCACCTTTAATGTCACTGTTACTGATGTAACAGCACCAGAGTTTGATGCTGATGTTTGTAGAAATGGCATTGATGTAACTGCAGCAACAGACAGCCAGTACGCCATTGTCACATGGAATATAACAGCAACAGATAACTCTGGTGTGGAACCAATCGTCACATGTTTTCCTGCTGAGGGAAACTTTCCAATAGGAGAAACTGAAGTAACATGTTCAGCTATGGATGGTGCCACACCACCTAATAATGCATCAGACTGCACCTTTAATGTCACTGTGACTGATGTAACAGCACCAGAGTTTGATGCTGATGTTTGTAGAAATGGCATTGATGTAACTGCAGCAACAGACAGCCAGTTCGCTAATGTCACATGGAATATAACAGCAACAGATAACTCTGGTGAGGAACCAACCATCTCATGTTTTCCTGCTGAGGGAAACTTTCCAATAGGAGTAACTGAAGTAACCTGTACAGCTATGGATGGTGCCACACTGCCTAACAATGCATCAGACTGCACCTTTAATGTCACTGTGACTGATGTAACAGCACCAGAGTTTGATGCTGATGTTTGTAGAAATGGCATTGATGTAACTGCAGCAACAGACAGCCAGTACGCTATTGTCACATGGAATATAACAGCAACAGATAACTCTGGTGTGGAACCAACCGTCACATGTTTTCCTGCTGCGGGAAACTTTCCAATTGGAGTAACCGAAGTAACATGTACAGCATTTGATGGTGCCACACCACCTAATAATGCATCAGACTGCACCTTTAATGTCACTGTTACTGATGTAACAGCACCAGAGTTTGATGCTGATGTTTGTAGAAATGGCATTGATGTTACTGCAGCAACTGACAGCCAGTACGCCATTGTCACATGGAATATATCAGCAACAGATAACTCTGGTGTGGAACCAATCGTCACATGTTTTCCTGCTGAGGGAAACTTTCCAATAGGAGTAACTGAAGTAACATGTTCAGCTATGGTTGGTGCCACACCACCTAATAATGCATCAAACTGCACCTTTAATGTCACTGTTACTGATGTAACAGCACCAGAGTTTGATGCTGATGTTTGTAGAAACGGCATTGATGTGAATGCAGCCACAAACAGCCAGTACGCTATTGTCACATGGAATATAACAGCAACAGATAACTCTGGTGAGGAACCAACCGTCACATGTTTTCCTGCTACGGGGAACTTTCAAATAGGAGTAACTGAAGTAACATGTACAGCATTTGATGGTGCCACACCACCTAATAATGCATCAGACTGCACCTTTAATGTCACTGTTACTGATGTAACAGCACCAGAGTTTGATGCTGATGTTTGTAGAAATGGCATTGATGTAACTGCAGCCACAGACAGCCAGTACACTATTGTCACATGGAATATAACAGCATCAGATAACTCTGGTGTGGAACCAACCGTCACATGTTTTCCTGCTGAGGGAAACTTTCCAATAGGAGTAACCGAAGTAACATGTACAGCATTTGATGGTGCCACACCACCTAATAATGCATCAGACTGCACCTTTAATGTCACTGTTACTGATGTAACAGCACCAGAGTTTGATGCTGATGTTTGTCGAAATGGCATTGATGTAACTGCAGCAACAGACAGCCAGTTCGCTAATGTCACATGGAATATAACAGCAACAGATAACTCTGGTGAGGAACCAATTGTCACATGTTTTCCTGCTGAGGGAAACTTTCCAATAGGAGTAACTGAAGTAACTTGTACAGCTATGGATGGTGCCACACTGCCTAATAATGCATCAGACTGCACCTTTAATGTCACTGTTACTGATGCAACAGCACCAGAGTTTGATGCTGATGTTTGTAGAAATGGCATTGATGTAACTGCAGCCACAGACAGCCAGTACACTATTGTCACATGGAATATAACAGCAACAGATAACTCTGGTGTGGAACCAACCGTCACATGTTTTCCTGCTGAGGAAAACTTTCCAATAGGAGTAACTGAAGTAACCTGTACAGCTATGGATGGTGCCACACTGCCTAATAATGCATCAGACTGCACCTTTAATGTCACTGTTACTGATGTAACAGCACCAGAGTTTGATGCTGATGTTTGTAGAAACGGCATTGATGTGAATGGAGCCACAAACAGCCAGTACACTATTGTCACATGGAATATAACAGCATCAGATAACTCTGGTTTGGAACCAACCGTCACATGTTTTCCTGCTGAGGGAAGCTTTCCAATAGGAGTAACTGAAGTAACATGTACAGCATTTGATGGTGCCACACTGCCTAACAATGCATCAGACTGCACCTTTAATGTCACTGTTACTGATGTAACAGCACCAGAGTTTGATGCTGATGTTTGTCGAAATGGCATTGATGTAACTGCAGCAACAGACAGCCAGTTCGCTAATGTCACATGGAATATAACAGCAACAGATAACTCTGGTGAGGAACCAATCGTCACATGTTTTCCTGCTGAGGGAAACTTTCCAATAGGAGTAACTGAAGTAACATGTACAGCATTTGATGGTACCACACCACCTAATAATGCATCAGACTGCACCTTTAATGTCACTGTTACTGATGTAACAGCACCAGAATTTGATGCTGATGTTTGTAGAAATGGCATTGATGTAACTGCAGCAACAGACAGCCAGTTCGCTAATGTCACATGGAATATAACAGCAACAGATAACTCTGGTGAGGAACCAACCGTCTCATGTTTTCCTGCTGCGGGAAACTTTCCAATTGGAGTAACCGAAGTAACATGTACAGCATTTGATGGTGCCACACCACCTAATAATGCATCAGACTGCACCTTTAATGTCACTGTTACTGATGTAACAGCACCAGAGTTTGATGCTGATGTTTGTAGAAATGGCATTGATGTAACTGCAGCAACAGACAGCCAGTTCGCTAATGTCACATGGAATATAACAGCAACAGATAACTCTGGTGAGGAACCAATCGTCACATGTTTTCCTGCTGAGGGAAACTTTCCAATAGGAGTAACTGAAGTAACATGTACAGCATTTGATGGTGCCACACCACCTAATAATGCATCAGACTGCACCTTTAATGTCACTGTTACTGATGTAACAGCACCAGAGTTTGATGCTGATGTTTGTAGAAATGGCATTGATGTAACTGCAGCCACAGACAGCCAGTACACTATTGTCACATGGAATATAACAGCATCAGATAACTCTGGTGTGGAACCAACCGTCACATGTTTTCCTGCTGAGGGAAACTTTCCAATAGGAGTAACCGAAGTAACATGTACAGCATTTGATGGTGCCACACCACCTAATAATGCATCAGACTGCACCTTTAATGTCACTGTTACTGATGTAACAGCACCAGAGTTTGATGCTGATGTTTGTCGAAATGGCATTGATGTAACTGCAGCAACAGACAGCCAGTTCGCTAATGTCACATGGAATATAACAGCAACAGATAACTCTGGTGAGGAACCAATCGTCACATGTTTTCCTGCTGAGGGAAACTTTCCAATAGGAGTAACTGAAGTAACATGTACAGCATTTGATGGTGCCACACCACCTAATAATGCATCAGACTGCACCTTTAATGTCACTGTTACTGATGTAACAGCACCAGAGTTTGATGCTGATGTTTGTAGAAATGGCATTGATGTAACTGCAGCCACAGACAGCCAGTACACTATTGTCACATGGAATATAACAGCATCAGATAACTCTGGTGTGGAACCAACCGTCACATGTTTTCCTGCTGAGGGAAACTTTCCAATAGGAGTAACTGAAGTAACTTGTACAGCTATGGATGGTGCCACACTGCCTAATAATGCATCAGACTGCACCTTTAATGTCACTGTTACTGATGTAACAGCACCAGAGTTTGATGCTGATGTTTGTAGAAATGGCATTGATGTAACTGCAGCCACAGACAGCCAGTACACTATTGTCACATGGAATATAACAGCAACAGATAACTCTGGTGTGGAACCAACCGTCACATGTTTTCCTGCTGAGGAAAACTTTCCAATAGGAGTAACTGAAGTAACCTGTACAGCTATGGATGGTGCCACACTGCCTAATAATGCATCAGACTGCACCTTTAATGTCACTGTTACTGATGTAACAGCACCAGAGTTTGATGCTGATGTTTGTAGAAACGGCATTGATGTGAATGGAGCCACAAACAGCCAGTACACTATTGTCACATGGAATATAACAGCATCAGATAACTCTGGTTTGGAACCAACCGTCACATGTTTTCCTGCTGAGGGAAGCTTTCCAATAGGAGTAACTGAAGTAACATGTACAGCATTTGATGGTGCCACACTGCCTAACAATGCATCAGACTGCACCTTTAATGTCACTGTTACTGATGTAACAGCACCAGAGTTTGATGCTGATGTTTGTAGAAACGGCATTGATACAGCTGCACCAACAGATAACCGTTACGCTATTGTCACATGGAATATAACAGCAACAGATAACTCTGGTGAGGAACCAACCGTCACATGTTTTCCTGCTGAGGGAAACTTTCCAATAGGAGTAACTGAAGTAACCTGTACAGCTATGGATGGTGCCACACTGCCTAATAATGCATCAGACTGCACCTTTAATGTCACTGTTACTGATGTAACAGCACCAGAGTTTGATGCTGATGTTTGTAGAAACGGCATTGATGTGAATGCAGCCACAAACAGCCAGTACGCTATTGTCACATGGAATATAACAGCAACAGATAACTCTGGTGAGGAACCAACCGTCACATGTTTTCCTGCTGAGGGAACTTTTGCAATAGGAGTAACTGAAGTAACATGTACAGCTATGGATGGTGCCACACCACCTAATAATGCATCAGACTGCACCTTTAATGTCACTGTTACTGATGTAACAGCACCAGAGTTTGATGCTGATGTTTGTAGAAATGGCATTGATGTAACTGCAGCAACAGACAGCCAGTACACTATTGTCACATGGAATATAACGGCAACAGATAACTCTGGTGAGGAACCAACCGTCACATGTTTTCCTGCTGAGGGAAACTTTCCAATAGGAGTAACTGAAGTAACTTGTACAGCTATGGATGGTGCCACACTGCCTAATAATGCATCAGACTGCACCTTTAACGCCACTGTGACTGATGTAACAGCACCAGAGTTTGATGCTGGTGTTTGTAGAAATGGCATTGATGTGAATGCAGCAACAAACAGCCAGTTCGCTAATGTCACATGGAATATAACAGCATCAGATAACTCTGGTGAGGAACCCACCGTCACATGTTTTCCTGCTGAGGGAAACTTTGCAATAGGAGTTACTGAAGTAGAATGTACAGCTATGGATGGTGCCACACCACCTAATAATGCATCAGACTGCACCTTTAATGTCACTGTTACTGATGTAACAGCACCAGAGTTTGATGCTGATGTTTGTAGAAATGGCATTGATGTAACTGCAGCCACAGACAGCCAGTACACTATTGTCACATGGAATATAACAGCATCAGATAACTCTGGTGTGGAACCAACCGTCACATGTTTTCCTGCTGAGGGAAACTTTCCAATAGGAGTAACTGAAGTAACTTGTACAGCTATGGATGGTGCCACACTGCCTAATAATGCATCAGACTGCACCTTTAATGTCACTGTTACTGATGTAACAGCACCAGAGTTTGATGCTGATGTTTGTAGAAATGGCATTGATGTAACTGCAGCCACAGACAGCCAGTACACTATTGTCACATGGAATATAACAGCAACAGATAACTCTGGTGTGGAACCAACCGTCACATGTTTTCCTGCTGAGGAAAACTTTCCAATAGGAGTAACTGAAGTAACCTGTACAGCTATGGATGGTGCCACACTGCCTAATAATGCATCAGACTGCACCTTTAATGTCACTGTTACTGATGTAACAGCACCAGAGTTTGATGCTGATGTTTGTAGAAACGGCATTGATGTGAATGGAGCCACAAACAGCCAGTACACTATTGTCACATGGAATATAACAGCATCAGATAACTCTGGTTTGGAACCAACCGTCACATGTTTTCCTGCTGAGGGAAGCTTTCCAATAGGAGTAACTGAAGTAACATGTACAGCATTTGATGGTGCCACACTGCCTAACAATGCATCAGACTGCACCTTTAATGTCACTGTTACTGATGTAACAGCACCAGAGTTTGATGCTGATGTTTGTAGAAACGGCATTGATACAGCTGCACCAACAGATAACCGTTACGCTATTGTCACATGGAATATAACAGCAACAGATAACTCTGGTGAGGAACCAACCGTCACATGTTTTCCTGCTGAGGGAAACTTTCCAATAGGAGTAACTGAAGTAACCTGTACAGCTATGGATGGTGCCACACTGCCTAATAATGCATCAGACTGCACCTTTAATGTCACTGTTACTGATGTAACAGCACCACAGTTTGATGCTGATGTTTGTAGAAACGGCATTGATGTGAATGCAGCCACAAACAGCCAGTACGCTATTGTCACATGGAATATAACAGCAACAGATAACTCTGGTGAGGAACCAACCGTCACATGTTTTCCTGCTGAGGGAACTTTTGCAATAGGAGTAACTGAAGTAACATGTACAGCTATGGATGGTGCCACACCACCTAATAATGCATCAGACTGCACCTTTAATGTCACTGTTACTGATGTAACAGCACCAGAGTTTGATGCTGATGTTTGTAGAAATGGCATTGATGTAACTGCAGCAACAGACAGCCAGTACACTATTGTCACATGGAATATAACGGCAACAGATAACTCTGGTGAGGAACCAACCGTCACATGTTTTCCTGCTGAGGGAAACTTTCCAATAGGAGTAACTGAAGTAACTTGTACAGCTATGGATGGTGCCACACTGCCTGATAATGCATCAGACTGCACCTTTAATGCCACTGTGACTGATGTAACAGCACCAGAGTTTAATGCTGATGTTTGTAGAAATGGCATTGATGTGAATGCAGCAACAGACAGCCAGTTCGCTTATGTCACATGGAATATAACAGCATCAGATAACTCTGGTGAGGAACCCACCGTCACATGTTTTCCTGCTGAGGGAAACTTTGCAATAGGAGTTACTGAAGTAGAATGTACAGCTATGGATGGTGCCACACCACCTAATAATGCATCAGACTGCACCTTTAATGTCACTGTTACTGATGTAACAGCACCAGAGTTTGATGCTGATGTTTGTAGAAATGGCATTGATGTAACTGCAGCCACAGACAGCCAGTACACTATTGTCACATGGAATATAACAGCAACAGATAACTCTGGTGTGGAACCAACCGTCACATGTTTTCCTGCTGAGGAAAACTTTGCAATAGGAGTAACTGAAGTAACTTGTACAGCTATGGATGGTGCCACACTGCCTAACAATGCATCAGCCTGTACCTTTAATGTCACTGTTACTGATGTAACAGCACCAGAGTTTGATAATGATGTTTGTAGAAACGGCATTGATACAGCTGCACCAACAGATAACCGTTACGCTATTGTCACATGGAATATAACAGCAACAGATAACTCTGGTGAGGAACCAACCGTCACATGTTTTCCTGCTGAGGGAAACTTTCCAATAGGAGTAACTGAAGTAACCTGTACAGCTTTGGATGGTGCCACACTGCCTAATAATGCATCAGACTGCACCTTTAATGTCACTGTTACTGATGTAACAGCACCAGAGTTTGATGCTGATGTTTGTAGAAACGGCATTGATGTGAATGCAGCCACAAACAGCCAGTACGCTATTGTCACATGGAATATAACAGCAACAGATAACTCTGGTTTGGAACCAACCGTCTCATGTTTTCCTGCTGCGGGAAACTTTCCAATTGGAGTAACTGAAGTAACATGTACAGCATTTGATGGTGCCACACCACCTAATAATGCATCAGACTGCACCTTTAATGTCACTGTTACTGATGTAACAGCACCAGAGTTTGATGCTGATGTTTGTAGAAACGGCATTGATATAGCTGGACCAACAGATAACCGTTACGCTATTGTCACATGGAATATAACAGCAACGGATAACTCTGGTGAGGAACCAACCATCACATGTTTTCCTGCTGATGGAAGCTTTCCAATAGGAGTAACTGAAGTAACATGTACAGCATTTGATGGTGCCACACTGCCTAACAATGCATCAGACTGCACCTTTAATGTCACTGTTACTGATGTAACAGCACCAGAGTTTGATGCTGATGTTTGTAGAAACGGCATTGATACAGCTGCACCAACAGATAACCGTTACGCTATTGTCACATGGAATATAACAGCAACAGATAACTCTGGTGAGGAACCAACCGTCACATGTTTTCCTGCTGAGGGAAACTTTCCAATAGGAGTAACTGAAGTAACCTGTACAGCTATGGATGGTGCCACACTGCCTAATAATGCATCAGACTGCACCTTTAATGTCACTGTTACTGATGTAACAGCACAAGAGTTTGATGCTGATGTTTGTAGAAACGGCATTGATGTGAATGCAGCCACAAACAGCCAGTACGCTATTGTCACATGGAATATAACAGCAACAGATAACTCTGGTGAGGAACCAACCGTCACATGTTTTCCTGCTGAGGGAAACTTTCCAATAGGAGTAACTGAAGTAACCTGTACAGCTATGGATGGTGCCACACTGCCTAATAATGCATCAGACTGCACCTTTAATGTCACTGTTACTGATGTAACAGCACCAGAGTTTGATGCTGATGTTTGTAGAAACGGCATTGATGTGAATGCAGCCACAAACAGCCAGTACGCTATTGTCACATGGAATATAACAGCGACAGATAACTCTGGTGAGGAACCAACCGTCACATGTTTTCCTGCTGAGGGAAACTTTCCAATAGGAGTAACTGAAGTAACATGTACAGCTATGGATGGTGCCACACTGCCTAATAATGCATCAGACTGCACCTTTAATGTCACTGTTACTGATGTAACAGCACCAGAGTTTGATGCTGATGTTTGTAGAAACGGCATTGATGTGAATGCAGCCACAGACAGCCAGTTCGCTAATGTCACATGGAATATAACAGCAACAGATAGCTCTGGTGAGGAACCAACCGTCACATGTTTTCCTGCTGAGGGAAACTTTCCAATAGGAGTAACTAAAGTAACCTGTACAGCTATGGATGGTGCCACACCACCTAATAATGCATCAGACTGCACCTTTAATGTCACTGTTACTGATGTAACAGCACCAGAGTTTGATGCTGATGTTTGTAGAAATGGCATTGATGTAACTGCAGCAACAGACAGCCAGTTCGCTAATGTCACATGGAATATAACAGCAACAGATAACTCTGGTGAGGAACCAACCGCCACATGTTTTCCTGCTGAGGGAAACTTTCCAATAGGAGTAAATAAAGTAACCTGTACAGCTATGGATGGTGCCACACTGCCTAATAATGCATCAGACTGCACCTTTAATGTCACTGTTACTGATGTAACAGCACCAGAGTTTGATGCTGATGTTTGTAGAAACGGCATTGATGTGAATGCAGCCACAGACAGCCAGTTCGCTAATGTCACATGGAATATAACAGCAACAGATAACTCTGGTGAGGAACCAACCGTCTCATGTTTTCCTGCTGAGGGAAACTTTCCAATAGGAGTAACTGAAGTAACCTGTACAGCTATGGATGGTGCCACACTACCTAATAATGCATCAGACTGCACCTTTAATGTCACTGTTACTGATGGAATAGCACCAGAGTTTGATGCTGATGTTTGTAGAAATGGCATTGATGTAACTGCAGCAACAGACAGCCAGTACGCTATTGTCACATGGAATATAACAGCAACAGATAACTCTGGTGTGGAACCAACCGTCACATGTTTTCCTGCTGAGGGAAGCTTTCCAATAGGAGTAACTGAAGTAACATGTACAGCTATGGATGGTTCCACACTGCCTAATAATGCATCAGACTGCACCTTTAATGTCACTGTTACTGATGTAACAGCACCAGAGTTTGATGCTGATGTTTGTAGAAACGGCATTGATATAGCTGCACCAACAGATAACCGTTATGCTATTGTCACTTGGAATATAACAGCAACAGATAACTCTGGTGTGGAACCAACCGTCTCATGTTTTCCTGCTGAGGGAAACTTTCCAATAGGAGTAACTGAAGTAACCTGTACAGCTATGGATGGTGCCACACTGCCTAATAATGCATCAGACTGCACCTTTAATGTCACTGTTACTGATGGAATAGCACCAGAGTTTGTTGCTGATGTTTGTAGAAATGGCATTGATGTAACTGCAGCAACAGACAGCCAGTACGCTATTGTCACATGGAATATAACGGCAACAGATAACTCTGGTGTGGAACCAACCGTCACATGTTTTCCTGCTGAGGGAAGCTTTCCAATAGGAGTAACTGAAGTAACATGTACAGCTATAGATGGTTCCACACTGCCTAATAATGCATCAGACTGCACCTTTAATGTCATTGTTACTGATGTAACAGCACCAGAGTTTGATGCTGATGTTTGTAGAAACGGCATTGATATAGCTGCACCAACAGATAACCGTTACGCTATTGTCACATGGAATATAACAGCAACGGATAACTCTGGTGAGGAACCAACCGTCTCATGTTTTCCTGCTGAGGGAAACTTTCCAATAGGAGTAACTGAAGTAACCTGTACAGCTATGGATGGTGCCACACTGCCTAATAATGCATCAGACTGCACCTTTAATGTCACTGTTACTGATGTAACAGCACCAGAGTTTGATGCTGATGTTTGTAGAAACGGCATTGATGTGAATGCAGCCACAGACAGCCAGTTCGCTAATGTCACATGGAATATAACAGCAACAGATAACTCTGGTGAGGAACCAACCGTCACATGTTTTCCTGCTGAGGGACACTTTGCAATAGGAGTAACTGAAGTAACCTGTACAGCTATGGATGGTGCCACACTGCCTAATTATGCATCAGACTGCACCTTTAATGTCACTGTTACTGATGTAACAGCACCAGAGTTTGATGCTGATGTTTGTAGAAACGGCATTGATGTAACTGCAGCAACAGACAGCCAGTACGCTATTGTCACATGGAATATAACAGCAACAGATAACTCTGGTGAGGAACCAACCGTCACATGTTTTCCTGCTGATGGAAGCTTTCCAATAGGAGTAACTGAAGTAACATGTACAGCTATGGATGGTGCCTCACTGCCTAATTATGCATCAGACTGCACCTTTAATGTCACTGTTACTGATGTAGCAGCACCAGAGTTTGATGCTGATGTTTGTAGAAACGGCATTGATGTAACTGCAGCAACAGACAGCCAGTACGCTATTGTCACATGGAATATAACAGCAACAGATAACTCTGGTGTGGAACCAACCGTCACATGTTTTCCTGCTGAGGGACACTTTGCAATAGGAGTAACTGAAGTAACTTGTACAGCTATGGATGGTGCCACACTGCCTAATTATGCATCAGACTGCACCTTCAATGTCACTGTTACTGATGTAACAGCACCAGAGTTTGATGCTGATGTTTGTAGAAATGGCATTGATGTAACTGCAGCAACAGACAGCCAGTACACTATTGTCACATGGAATATAACAGCATCAGATAACTCTGGTGAGGAACCAACCGTCACATGTTTTCCTGCTGAGGGAAGCTTTCCAATAGGAGTTACTGAAGTAACATGTACAGCTATGGATGGTGCCACACTGCCTAACAATGCATCAGACTGCACCTTTAATGTCACTGTTACTGATGTAACAGCACCAGAGTTTGATGCTGATGTTTGTAGAAATGGCATTGATGTAACTGCAGCAACAGACAGCCAGTACACTATTGTCACATGGAATATAACAGCATCAGATAACTCTGGTGTGGAACCAACCGTCACATGTTTTCCTGCTGAGGGAAGCTATTCAATAGGAGTTACTGAAGTAACATGTACAGCTATGGAAGGTGCCACACTGCCTAACAATGCATCAGACTGCACCTTTAATGTCACTGTTACTGATGTAACAGCACCAGAGTTTGATGCTGATGTTTGTAGAAATGGCATTGATGTAACTGCAGCAACAGACAGCCAGTACGCTTTTGTCACATGGAATATAACAGCAACAGATAACTCTGGTGAGGAACCAACCGTCACATGTTTTCCTGCTGAGGGAAACTTTCCAATAGGAGTAACTGAAGTAAACTGTACAGCTATGGATGGTGCCACAACACCTAATACTGCATCAGACTGCACCTTCAATGTCACTGCTACTGATGTGACACGACCTGTGTCGCCTTTATTTGATTCTTGTCCAAGTGACATTATTGCATACACCTACAGCCCAGCACTAACTATTCCAATTACATGGGAATTGCCAACTGCTGTTATGGGAAGTTCAGGAAACCCTGCTACTGTTTCATGTTCTATGCAGCCAGGTAATTTCTTTGTCGGACAGCAAACAGTCATCTGTACAGCCACAGATGGAGTAAAT
The DNA here is from genome assembly GCF_902459465.1 of Asterias rubens. Classification (NCBI taxonomy): domain Eukaryota; kingdom Metazoa; phylum Echinodermata; class Asteroidea; order Forcipulatida; family Asteriidae; genus Asterias; species Asterias rubens. The sequence continues at coordinate 6,691,043 of NC_047075.1, forward strand.
CCTACAAGTTCATCGTCAGATTGCTCTTTTGTTGTTTCTGTAAAAGGTAAGTAATAATTTTGATAAAGCCATTGGACCCTTTCGGTAAACAGTATTGTCCAAGGCCGCGCGTTTCGCCGTGTCATGACATGTGTTTAAAATAAATCCGTAATTCTCGTTAACGAGAATTTATATTGTTTTGCTGTTTGCTCAAAAAGTAAAGCATTTCATGGAATAATATTTCAAGAGAAGTCTTTCACAATTGCCTTCTGTAAACCCTGTAAGTTATTTGTAAATCTGTGAACTTTTATTTTTTTTTCTGAACCGAAAGGGTCCAATGGCTAGGGAAGGTACATGTTTGGTAATTACCTGAAACAAATATTAACAAAAAAACTGATTTGGTAAGGAGCATTAGAGAGCTGTTGATTGTACTAAACATTGTGTGAAACGACTCCCTCTGAAGTAATGTAGTTTTTGAGAAAGAGATAATTTCTCACCAAAATAATAAAATACTTGTATTCCTATCTGAAAGCACACAAATTCGTCCAATAAGGGTGGGTTTTTTTTCATAATTTTCTTGCAACTTCGATGACCAATTGAGCCCAAATTTTCACAGGCTTGTTATTTTATGCTTATGATGATGGGATACACCAAGTGAGAACACTGGTCTTTAACAATTACCTGACGTTTACAGTGCCTTTAAGTCTTTTATGTTTACTGGAAATTGGAAATGAGAGAACTCTTTTATCAACATGTGTGATTAAATTTTCCGTGATTCTTATTCAAAACTTTGTGAGTGGTTGGCTGTGTTATTGGAAGTTGGATAATTTACCAGCCTGATGAACCTCTAGCCTGATGTGTTTTTCTGTAATTTGTTAAATCCTCTCTTGCACAAGTTTTTTATTGGGTTCATTTTCATTATACAATTTTCATCTTTGATTGCTGTTTTAATGTTTTATTTATATACCTAAATGAATGGCTCCTTTGGGTAATGATTTGGCTCGTTTTGGGGCAATCCCTAGGCTTCTGCTTGGTTATGAGACAACTCTCATTCTTTTCCTAATGTTTTTATACATTTCTAGTTTTTGTTGCTGAGTGTTTTTTATGTTTTGAAAGCCTAAAGGAATAGTTTAAATAAATAAATTATTGGTTTACGTATGACAGCAGCAGTGATGAAATCTGCCCTATTTCATTTGCTGCACAACATCGCATGGTCTTTAAATTTGGCGTATTGAGCTAAAAAAGAGTTTGATACAAAGGAAAGGTTTTTTAAAAGTAGATCCGAGATTCATACAAACACTCAATAATTGTTTTGCAGTTGGGAAGTTAATACGATTTACGTTTGTGATTGTTGCTGATAACGGACAAACAATGGTCTTCACATCTTCTTTGATGAATTCATTATCCTCGGAGTTCATACAGCTGCGAAATAGACTTCATTTGATAGTAAGTCTCAATTGTATTCTTTATACAATATATGGATTTATAAATTATTTCAATTGAAATCCGTTTGAATAAAGCAAAATACCAAAAGAATGATTAACTAGCTTCATATCTAGTTTGATATCTGCTCATGGTATGGACCTTTATCGCGCTGTCACCTTTTTGGTCATGTTCTCTGTTTCCATAACAGTAATGCAGTAATGAAAGCTAACATTCATAGCGCGTGACATGGCACCAGACTATTATTTCGTCCAGCCTCAGATTGGTTACAATGAGTTGGAATGGAGTAAAATCAAGAGTGACCACACTGTGATATAGGTCTCTAGGCCTGTTGCTAGACTTTGTAGCAAGATATGGCCAAGCGGTTGAGAGCACCGGACTCAAGCTTTTGGGTTTCTGATTAGAAGAGTGTTGGTTCAAGTCATGTTTGTGGCACTTGGGCTTTAAAGACACTGGACACTATTGGTAGTTGTCAAAGACATGTCTTCTCACTTGGTTTATCTTGCATAAAATAACAAACCAGTGAAAAACACAAAGGTTTTGCCCGGCGGTATGCGCGCGAACCATGTCATGGTTTTCAAGTGACATCAGAGGTCATCGTCTATATAAACACTGTTTTATTTTGTTTTGATTTTTTTTACCTCTGCTCACCTTGCACAACCAGTACTGTAGCACCTGAAAACGTAGTATTAAAGGGAAGGTTCACGTTTGGTAATGACTCAAAACAAATATTAACTTACAAACTGACTTGGTAACAGGCATTGGAGAGCTGTCGATAGTATAAGTTATTGTGGGAAACGACTCCCACTAGAGTAACATAGTTTTTGAGAAAGAGGTTATTTCTCACTAAAATAGTGATAGACTTCTAGCTAGAAGTCTTTTATTCCTATCTGAAAGCACACAAAATCGTCCAACAAGGGTTTTTTTTCTTTTATCATTTTTTCGCAACTTCGATCACCAATTGAGCCCAAATGTTCACGTGCTTGTTAGCGTATGCATTTGATGGGATGCACCAAATGACAATTACCAAACGTGTGTGCCTTTAGCTTATGCATATGATGGGATGCACCAAATGACAATTACCAAACGTGTGTGCCTTTAAGTGTGGTACCTATGTAAAGTAAAATTTTATAATTATTTTATAAACTTTGTGTTGTGTTTCATGATTTCCAGCTCAAGTCTCTTCTATCAGTTCTACCAGATCTTGGTCATGTCCAAGTACTTGACTTTTACTCCGGGAGTGTAGGGGTGTATGGCTTAAGTGGGTTCCCCATTAACTCATCCGTCGAGGAAGTGGATGTTGAGAATGCTCTACGCCAGTCGATCACATCAGATAACATGTTAGGGACCTCTGGATTGACTGTCTATTCTTCAACAGTTAGTACACAGGAATGTAAGTTGAATAAGATTGTACCACGATGCTTAAAATGCACTTCTTTGCTTCTTCCTTGTATTGCTTCATGTGGTTTCTAAAGAAAATATGTTGCTTTCACCTTCTAAGTCCACTCTTACTTTGCTTTTTATTTTGATATTGCGACAAGTAACAACCTTCCAGTCTTTATCAGAAAGATTGCCTTCTATAGGCGTAAAGCATGTGTGTAAAACATTGAATTACAGAGGTATAATTTTGTAAATAACATCCCAACGTTTTATTTATATATTTACTATATTTGACAGTGTGTAGAGAAGGATTCTGCTTAAACGGAGGGACATGCAGTGTACAAGTAACCAGCTTCATAAGTATTTGCAGGTGAGTCAACCCTTCTTTAACTGGACACTGGACACTATTGGTAATAACTCAAAGCTATTGTCAGCATAAAACTTATTTAGTAACAGGCAACGGAGTGTTGTTGATGGTATAACTTATCACTAACATTTGAATTGAATTGTCAAGTTAATTATCTCCACATACCTGATACAAAGGTGGGTGAAGTAAAGGTTGTTAATTGAAAACAAGACCTACTTTAGAAATGGTTCTCAAAGAAAATCGTCAAAAGGAACATGATAGAATTGGTTTTGTTAGCAAAAAAGTTGCTGGCAGTGTAAGCACTTTATGTTATCCGCCATATACATAAACTGACAAACCTGTAGAAGTTTGAGATCAATCGGCCATCTGGGTCAAGAGAGAATAGTGAAAAACCGACTACAAATTTTGCTTTGTATCGATGCCATAACAAAAATAAATAAAACGCTCACTGAGCGATAAACTCTGTTGCGAAATCTCATCAATTACAACATTTCAGACAAAAATATTTCAAGGGATGTTTTCTACTATCATCATCATTAGACCGTGTAAGTTTTATGTAAATCTGTGGTCTTCACGATTTTTGTTTCTTACTGCTTCTGTAACGTTCCTTAAAGAATATGAAAATATGAGACACAAATTGCCTTTGGTGTATCTCATCGTATGCATGAAATAACAAACCTGTGAAAAATTGAATTCAATTGGTCGTCGAAGTTGCAAGAAAATAATGACAGAAAAAAACACAATATTGTCGCACAAGTTGTGTGCTTTTCAGATGCTTGAATTCGAGACCAGGTCTTGAATTAAATTCAAATACTTTTAGTGAGAAATTCCTTCATTCTCAAAAACTACGTTACTTCGGAGGGAGTAGTTTTTCACAATGTTGTATTGTGTTCTACCAACAGCTCCCATTGCTCGTTACCAAATAAAATTGTATGCTAACAACTTGTTTTTAATTATCAATAGTGCCCAGTGCTTGTAAGAGTTATATAATATATATGTGCATTGCTTTTTAGACATTCCGCTCAAATCAGTACTGGTCTATTATACTTTGTTCACTCTTAAATAAATATCAAAACAAATAATAGTTAATATCTTAGCAATGTATTTCAATAAGCATTTTACCTCATGTGTCATTGAAGTTGAAGAAGGTGCTAAGCTTTTCGCAAAGAGAGGCAACAAAAGCTTCAAAAACTATTTGTTATTTTTTGTTTTCTTTTAGCTGCACTGCAGACTATGTTGGTACTTACTGTCAGACACTGCAAACAGGTTTGTAAAGAGCTGAGATTTTCTGCTATTTGTTTCGATAATTATGATAAGATTGTGGTTGAAACTTGTTTTATTGCACCAGGGATATAATATATAAAACGCATCAGGGATATATCATATAATTGACGTATTTTTGAAGGTGCCATATCTGCTAATATGGTTCACGGTGTCTCTATATTTCAACCGATGTCGCCGATGTCGCCGCTTATTTGCATAGCAAATCTCATTCATTCATTCATTCATTCATTCAGTAACATGTATTTCAATACCGTGGTACAATACAACAATCTACATTTATATTGAAACTGCAAAAGCGATAAAGTATAAGGTATGATATAGGTACACAATTGCTCAATTTTTAATCAGCAATTTACACGCAACATTTAGGTAAGGTTAAGCGAGATGCTTTTGTTCCCTAATGGTTTCCTGTGGACAAACAAACAACTAGTACGATACAACCAATGTATAGGACAAACAAATACAATAATAAGGGGCAACAAGGACACGTGTAGGTTGTTCTGAATTAAACAAACAAAAAAGTGCATTTGGATTTGTTGTTTGCAGGACTTGGTGTATTGAGTGCTTTTACACATTCATAACGTTACCACATGTATTGATTAATTAATGTGAACATATATTTCTCGTTATTAATTTTTCTTAATGTAAATTATAATATTGCTATGTTTGTTTTATTTTTACTTTCTCTTGTCACAGGTTTTTACTTTGTTATGTAATCCCAAAGTGTAATAATGTTCATAACAGTAATAGAAGGTTTAAGGTGGTTTAATAAGGGAATTACTACATTACAAAAGGGTTTAGCCAGTAGGTCTGTAGTGTCTATTGCATTTTTAAATATATTTTGCATCTGATTGATAACAAAGACTCTGATGCATTACATACATTCTAGGATTCATAGATAAATATATTTAAACTAAATAGATTGTTGTATCTATAAGATGATTTTTCTCAATATATTTTATGTTTCACTTTAAGATAAACTATAGACAAAAGCAAGACAGAAATTAAAATGTGTATAAATCTGTAAATTGTAGTTTGTATTCCTGTTGTCTATTGTTGCTTTGCCTTTGTATGTAATATGTAATGTAGTCTCTTTTACACAGGGAAGACAAATGTCATGTTTTTTATCATGACAATAAATGTTTTTAATCTGTTTCTTAAAAACTCATGATGGGACACTGAGTGTTAGTTTCAACTCATTAATATTAGAAAGGTTTCTTACCTCAGTTAATCAGTGAACATTGGAAATAAATACATAAGTGGTGCGACCAACTCCCTGGAGTCATCTGCACCAGTTCAATTAGACTTGACTCAAGTCACAACCCAGTGCCATCGCCAGAACACTATTGTTATTGAAGCTCTGCATTCCCCCACCTGTTTCTCGGGATAACATTGCTGGTAGTGTAGTTGGCGCGATATGCTTATAGGGATCTCTCGCACGAGAACGGGACTTGAATCAAGTCTTCAGTTCAATGGGCATATGGTGTTTTGTATGGGGCTAAACACTGTGGTCGTAACTGGTTTACCAAATCAATACAGAAAGGGGCTCCACAACAATAACTGTCAATGTGCAAACCATCTGAATTATTGTATAATCACCTTTCCTTTTTTTATTTTTTATTTTATTTTAGTGGATTCTCAGAGTGGTGGGATCATTGCAGTTATTGTTACAGGGAGCGTCATGCTAATGTGTGTATGCATCTTCGCTGTGTTAGCAATATGCATCCATGTGAATAGATTGCATAGAAACAGTCACATGGGAAGTATGTATCATGATAGGCCACTGGATGAACTACCACCAAGGCTACGTGTCCAAGCTGGCAAAGGAGATCGGTGTTATCGCTCCTCACAAAGGGTAATGAAGTCTTGTCATCGTCATCATTCATTTTCTTAACAGTAATTTCTTTGGACATTCCAAGTTGCCGTTTTGTACTGATGTAAATGGTTTAGCTCATTTATTATTTAAAGACACTGGACACTATTGGTAATATTGTCAAAGACCAGTCTTCTCACTTGGTGTACCTCAACATATGCATCCAGTAACAAACCTGTGAAAATTTGGGATGAATTGAATTGAATTGAATTGAATGGTTTATTCGTCAAGTATATAAAAACAACATGAAATTTACAATCCTATTGTACAGCAACATATAAAATATTAAAATGTAAAATTGCACAAGAATTACCACAACACTACATAAAACAATAACCTTAATGTAAGTAAAAATCATTAAAGTTTATATAAAAACATACCAAAAAACCCCCAAAAAACAACAAACAAACAAACAGTCAAACGCTAAAGCATGATTGGGTAGTGGACCCCCTCCCCAAATTAAAAGAGGCCAAATTGCACAGGAGACGCCAGACAATCAAATAAAACAATAATAAACAATTAAGGCAGTACATAGGGATGGATGCATTGCAGTTATCTAATAAAATCACAGTTAAAATTATGGATAGCAATATTTAAAAATGAGTTCTTGAACCTGTTAGTCTTAAGGCTTAGTTGACGGATCCTACTAGATTTGTTGTGAACAATCAGTGGGTAAAGGGGATGTGTGTTGTCAAATACAGTGGAACTTACTCATAAGTATATTCTTAACTAATTACTGAAGACCGTCATTATTTGAACTAATAATCCTACTGGCTTGTTTGGTAATGCGAACTAGTTTTTGCCTATTAAAAACTGAAAGTGAATTAAACCAAGTGATTGCACAAAAAGTCAACAAGGATAAAATAGTACTCTGATAAAATAGATTAAGAATCCGGGTGTTAACATTAAAATACTTCAGCTTCCTGACAAAGTACAACCGTTGATTAGCCTTCTTATAGATTTTCGTGGTGTTAGAGTTCCAGTTCAGCTGATCATCATTTACAGTTCCCAGATACTTGAATTCCTTTACCACTTCAACAGACATGTCATTAATTTTAACAGGTTGTACAGGTTGAATGTTTTTTTTAAAGTTAAAAACCATTTCTTTTGTTTTATTTACAATAAGAACTAAGTTATTTCTTTCCCACCAATCAACAAACTGATTAACTCCTGTCCTATGCTCCGATTCATCATTGCCAGAAATTAATCCAGTCAAGGCTGTGTCATCTGCATATTTAATCACAATACAAGAACTACTTTGGACATTAAAGTCACTTGTGAACAATGAAAACAAAAGAGGTGATAACACACACCCCTGTGGAACTCCAGTGCTTAAAGCCACTGGACCCTTTCGGTACAGAAAAAAAAAAGTTCACAGATTTACAAATAATATACAGGGTTTACAGAAGGTAATTGTGAAAGACTTCTCTTGAAATATTAGTCCATGAAATGCTTTACTTTTTGAGAAAACGGTAAAACAATATAAATTCTCGCTAGCGAGAATTACGGATTTGTTATAAACACATGTCATGACACGGCGAAACGCGCGAAAACAGGAGTGGGTTTTCCCGTTATTTTCTCCCGACTCCGATGTCCGATTGAGCCTAAATTTCCACAGGATTGTTATTTCATATATAAGTTGTGATACACGAAGTGTGGGACTTGGACAATCCTGTTTACCGAAAGTGTATAATGGCTTTAAGTGTGCGACATCAGAGCTAACACCTGAAAATCTGACCTTTTGTGGTCGCTGCAGTAAAACATCATTATCCAGAGGGCAAGGTGTGGGTTAACTTTCAAATGCTGTAATTTATACAGAAGAGACTGTGGCCTTATTGTGTTAAAGGCAGAGGAAAAGTCAATAAATAATGTACGTACATAGCTTTTACAATTGTCAATGTGCCCGTAAATGTTATGCAATAATGTCATAATTGCATCATCCACACCACGATGCACACGATAAGCAAACTGAAAAGGATCCGCTGCATTTCTTGTTTCGTTGAGCAGAATACCTTTGATGACCCGTTCAAAGCACTTCATCACAATAGGTGTGAGGGCAACCGGTCTATAGTCATTGAGAACAGCTGGCTTCGTTATCTTGGGAACTGGAATGACTGTTGAGGATTTCCATAGACAGGGGATTGTATAAGTGTCTAAAGACCATTGGAATAATCGTGCAAGCTCTTTGTGACACGCTTTTAAAATCTTACGCGGATCCCATCTGGTCCTGCAGATTTGTTCGTCCTAATTGTTTTGAGGGACTTTTCAACTTGACCGGTAGTAAGGACGATTCTCTCTGATACATTTCCCTGTGAGCCCAACTCCATGCACAGCTTGGTGTGGTTTTCATCTCCATTTGTACTGTTATTGCGATCAAACCGGCCATAAAATTGGTTGATGTCGTTAACAAATAAATTCAGATCACCTTGTGGTATCTCCGATTTATTGCGGACGCCAAATCCTGTGATGACTTTCAGTCCCTCCCAAGCACTCTTGTGGTCGCCTTTTCCGAATTTATGTTCGATTTTCCGGGCATAATTTTTCTTGCATTGTTTGACGAGATGGTTGATTTCTTTTTGTTGTTTGCGTTTGTCTTGAATATTGTTATTTATGTGCGCCATATGTTTCCTGTTGATGAGTTCTTTTATGTCTTTTGTCGTCCATTGTTTGTTGTTTGGAAAAGTCTTGATAACTTTTTCTGGTACAATACAGTCCTCACTTGATGTACTCGGTGATTACATCAGTAGATTCTTCAATTGAGTTGGAAGAAAACAAAACATCTCAGTCTGTGCAATCAAAACAGCTGCGTAGAGTTTCCGTGTTGTCTTGAGTAAAGCTCCTGATCTTTTTTTATAGCAGGTTTGTTTTGCTTCAGTTTTTGTTTATATTTTGGAAGAAGATATATCATGTCATGATCCGACTTTCCGAGCGGTGCTCTACTGTATGGTTTATAAGCATCGGGTATGTTCCCATAACATTTGTCCAGGGTACCATGTCCCCTAGTAGGAATATTGACATACTGGTGGTAGTGAGGCATCACATACTTTAAATCACATTCGTTAAAGTCACCCATAATGAGTTTGACAGCATCTGGGGATTTCTTTTCCAGTTCTTGAACATGTTGAGCAAGGATAGAAGATGCAGTAGCACTGTCTGCTTTTGGCTGTATATATACAACGGTGACAAATATCTGTGGAAACTCTCTCGGAAGGTAGAATGGTCTTAGTCCCACAGTAATAATTATACTCAACATCGGGTGAACAATGGCTTTGTTTGACACAAATGTTGTTGCACCATCTTTGATTAATGTAAATACACACACCTCCGCCCGATAACTTTCCGGATTCAGGGGACCTATCCATACGTTTACAGATGAAGCCATCAACGTTTGTATCAATGTTACTGTCTTTAAACCATGTTTCGCTGAAACACATCATGCTGCAATCTCTGTATTCATTTAGATATTTAGTGTTTGCAGATAGTTCATCAAGTTTGTTGCAAAGGGATCGTGCATTACCTGTAATGATTGATGGCAGTGCTGGGTTGAATCTTCGACGCCGAAGACGGGTTCGGATTCCACCTTTCCTACCCCGTTTGCGTTTTCGTAAGTCCTCGGGAACGTCTTTGCTGGGCAAGACAATGCCTGCCGAAGATCCGCGAAGATTTAACAGTTCGTTGCGTCCATACACAATGCGTTCATGTAATGGCCACCCACATGCAATGTTTCCGTCGGATAGTGTAGCACAAATGTGTCCAATACTGCTCAACAGTGATATCAAAACGACGAAAAACCACACCATCACACATCTTGGTGCCATAATGTAGACTAGTAAGACAAATAAGACGATAAACTAGGACGGATACAGTAAAAAATGACGAATTTCACAACATTGAACGAGTGCTGTACAAAAAGGTGGTCGCCGCGGTGCAGCGCCCTCTAATTGGTCGGCGAAGTTGCGAGATAATAATGAAAGAAAGAACAACCTTGTCACATGAAGTTGTGTGTTTTCAGATGCGAGTTGATTTCGAGACCTCATCTAATTCTGAGGTCTCGAAATCAAATTAGTGGCAAAAAAATTACTTCTTTCCCAAAAACTACGTCGCTTCAGAGCGAGCCGTTTCTCGCAATGTTTATACTATCTACCTCTTCCCATTACTTGTTTAAGTAAGGTGTTATGCTAATAAATATTTTGAGTAGTTACCAATATTGTCCACTGCCTTTATGTTAACTGTTTTCACGTGAAACCCAGGAAGTTCAAACGTTTAATCTTTTTCAATTGCAAATGCCTTTTTGACTACGTTTTAATATTATGTTTCCTTTCTAGACTCGAGACAGAAGATACATTGATGATGACTTTATACTTCCCTACGTTGTTCAAAAAACACAAACTGTAAGTGAACCTTCTTGTCTTTAAATAAATACGTTATTATCAATGACATCACTATTGCTCCATTCTTCTCTTTCCTGTGCTGCTTCAATAATTGAAGATTACCGCACTGGGCTGGGCGACGCGTGAGAGACTTTATGTCTGATTGCAGCCCTTCTCCCAGCATTTATCTCCGAATTATTGATCTTTGAAATAGTTGTCACTTATAGGCCTACTTGGACCCGAATCTTGTCCCAGTGTTCTCCTTCAACCTTCATCTATTGTCGGTAAATGTACCAGTAAGGCAGCCATAAATAGTACAAATAACATGCCAAGTTACCTTTTCAAACACAAACTGATTATTGTGGGGCTGAGTTTAATGGTACTTGAGCGGTTCTAATAAGTGACCATATCATGACTTTTTATATGTAATGAATGATCTGATTGGTTTATCTTCTGTTTATTTCCCCTTTCTATAGTTACATGGACTGGATTGTGAGAATGATGCATACTATTACTAGACAGGCTGCACGGGAAATACTCTTAAACACATTGGACACTGTTGGTAATTGTCAAAGACCAGTCTTCTCACTTGGTGTATCTCAACATAAAGCATACACTAACAAACCTGTGAAATTTTGAGCTCAATCGGTCGTCAAAGTTGCGAGATAATAATGAAAGAAAAAACGCCCTTGTCACACGAAGTTGTGTGCTTTCATATGCTTGATTTCGAGACCTCAAATTCTAAACTTGAGGTCTCGAAATCAAATTCGCGGAAAATTACTTCTTTCTCGAAAACTACAACACTTCAGAGGGAGCCGTTTCTCACAATGTTTTATACCATCAACCTCTCCCCATTACTCGTTACCAAGTAAGATTTATACTAATAATTATTTTGAGTAATTACCAATAGTGTCCACTGCCTTTAAGTTTCTATGACAAGTTACTAAGTAAACTGCAGTGATTCGCAGTGTATACTCGGATTTGACATCTCCAATAATTCCTGTTAGTGTGAGAGCCGTTGTGCCTTGCGGAGAGTGATTGAAACAGAAGCTGTACGCTAATTCTGATTGGTATCTAATGGTTTAATACTTGTTAATTACTTCTTCTGTATAATCATGTGTTATGTTAGACTTTAATATAGATGTATGTTTTTTTTTTTTTTTTTTTTTTGGTTAATCTGTTTTGTAATTCAGCTTGTTATATGCTGCTATAATCATCCAATAATGGTGGAATGGAATATTATTATTTATAAAGCATAAGTGGACAAGTGAGATCAAAGAGATAATGCTGCCAGTTAGAGTTTGAACTGATAATAATATCGGAGTCTTATATAGCGTAGCGCTCATATCTACTAAACAAGGTAGCCCCCCCCCCCTGAGTATATACAAACTTTCAGAAAGATAGGTTATTGCAGAGATTTTGAGCCACAGTTATGTAGCACCTTATAATGGTTTACAAGGTGCTACGGTGCATACAGCAGCCACAGCCAGGAACACCGGGGCGAACCCCTTCTCTTTTCCAACTAGTGCACTGGATGCGTTACACACCACACGGGACCAGCGGCTTTACGTCACAACCGGAGGACGAAGCAATGGTTAAGTGTCTTGCTTAAGGTCACAAGTGTCATTTCTGGGGATTCGAACGCTCGGAATAGATAGTTGTTGTTTTTTCGAGTGTTTTGCTTGTAATTCCATTGTGGGGGTGCAGAAAGATGTATTTGATTCTCACGTATAAATTTACTTGTGGCATGGGTCACTCTATTAATATTCTTCTTGTGATATTAACTTTTTTATTTCAATGTACCAGCGGGATGTAAACTAAACAACACTTTTTGGGAACCTTGTATAATTGATCCCCTTACTCCTCATTACAAAGTGTGTCTAGCCACAACCGTGTTTAATATTTGTTCTCAACTTTTTTTTTCTTTTTATGATTGATGAACATCTTGCACTGTCCAGCTGTGATTTTTCTTGAGTGTGGGTCACTGCAGCGATAACAAAAACGATCGGGCCGCAAAGCGATCGCTTATATTGGTTAAATTGCTCCACGCAGACTACACCCACGCATATTCAACCAATCGAGGGCGTGCATTGTTAACATTTTCGTTTTCTACCCATACACCGATGTGTGTTAGCACTGTTTACTCAGTACTTTCCCGAGTCCTGTGAAAACAAAATAACGGGCATGTTACTCGGGTGGGATTCGAACCCACGACCCTTGCAATTCCAGAGCAGTGCTAACACATCGGTGTATGGATAAAAAAAAAATCAATATCGTTTATCCCCGATGCAAATTTAACATCTCTTGTATTCTCGTTTTCGTTCTCATTGTCGAGGCATGTGCGACCAGGCCTTTGTTGCCATCGTACTACATAGAAAAACAAACCTATAGCAAACCACTCTTTAGAAAGTTTGAATGTTGGGGTGTGTTTAAATTAGTTTTATAAAGTAAAACTATAAATGGTGTATAATCAACAAGAATTATCGATTTATTAAAAAACAACAACTTACGAAAACTACCTTAACGACTCTAATTGTGTCCTCGATTCAAGCTCTACGCCAGTCAGTCGATTAATTCAACACGTTGGGGACCTCTGTATTAATACGGTATTTTCTTCAACAGTTTAAATTTCGTCACAACATCCGTAAACACATTGAACGTTTTGCCGCCGTTCTGCCTCCATGTGGAGCGCGGTTTATTTATGAAGAATAACTATTATAATGGCTACGTCACAAAGTGTTCTTGTCTGGTACTGAAGAAACTGCTGACGTCTGACGTCACATCAAGAGGCTCCGCCCCTTTGTCTTACCAAGATGATGATGTATTTAAAAAGCACAATCCAAACAGCAAGCTGTCTAGAAAAAAAGTATTGTGACTGTGTAATTTATAACAATAAACAGGTCTTAAATCTTTTTTAAAGCCTTTAATATGCCATTAATTCCATGGTTTTAAAAATCATTTGGAAAATTATTCAAAATGTATGCCAACAGCAATACATTTAACACACAAATTTGTGTTAAAATATTAAAGAGACCCAATGGAAATGGGGAAGAATTACAAATCTTTTACCTCTCGTTCGAATGGGTGAAATTTCTTTATTTTTTAGATAGTAACTATTGTGAAATGGGCGCCTCACAAAGATCAATTCGACCTTGAATTGCTATAGGCCTACTGTCTGAGCGTAATAACCCTGTTCGAGTTTCGAGTAATGAGAACAAAGCAATTTCAAAACTTAATTTCAAAAGCAACCGAATATGAGAACATTTCCCGTTTTATTTTTAGTTCTATGTTTATAGCGAAGAAAAAGTAATCAAGCTAAGAAATTGTTATCGATTGGCAGTAAAAATATTCAAGGTATCTAAAGGGCCTATCATTCGGTTTTCCCGAGTATTGTGCTCCAGTTTGGTTTGTTGGATCTGTGCCAGCATTAGTATATAGGCTACATCATCAGCGCACGTGCATTTCAGGAACACGTTGCCTTGGATCGGTCGAGTTGGTCTTTGAAAAGCGTTTGAAACTGTTTGTTATGACATGCATATAGTTAGATAGATAATTTCAGAGTAGAATATAATGATCGGCCATCTATGGGAGTCAAAAAAATGGCCGACCGTGTGAGAGTTGACGCTGTAATAGGAAAACCACGCAATTTCGATGGATATTTGTGTAGATCATTGTATTCTACTTTACAACATCTTTCTAACCATATGCATTATATAACAAACGGTTATAAAAGCTTTTTTATAGACCAACTCGTCCAATCCAAGGCAACGTGTTCCTTTAAGATATCCAGAGTTTTTTAACTGTTCAAACAGGTTCGATAAAATGGTGTACGGCTTTTCACCGTTTTTACCAAGAGACAATAGCTCAACATCCAAAATTGCATGTTTGGAGAAAACACTTTCAATGGGAGACTTTGGAACGCTAGGTGGCAGCAGACTTACCAGGTAAATTTCCATTGTTTACGTAGTTTTGAGCCTGCGCAATATACCGAGAACAATGGATTTTACCTTGTAAGTCTGCTGCCACCAAGCGTCCCAAAAGTCTCTTATTGCTAATCAAACTTTGAAATATCTTCATAGCAAAACTATTTATGAGCTAAGTCATACGAAAATTACAAAAGTGTCTGAACTCGTTTTAATAATTATACACATGGTTGCACTGCATGCACAAACTTCGGTAGTTTTAGGCTAAACATCTGACGTCACACTTCATCAAGGCTCGTGAATAACGCCAGGAGTTGCCTCTAACTACAGGTCAATTCCCGTCCATCTTCACCTTCCACCCACCTTGATTTCACATAGAGATACGCAGTCAAATGTACTGTAGATAATATTACACACGTGGACACAGCATCAGACGCCTGAAATTAACAATCCATATGTGTGTTTTGATTGGTCCGATGTGATGTTTTTCAGCTGCACAAACAATACCTCGGACCAATCAAAACAAAGAAACAGAAGTGTATAGTCTCTGTATTTATCAAATGGCATCATTATATCAAATGAAATCTCTGTTTCCGACTGGCAGGTGCCTTTCAAGCCCAGTCTATGATAGTTTCAACGAAACTCCGAGATTTTCCAAACCGAGCAGATAAAGCTTCGTAAGACCACTTAAAAGTCTAATTTGGCAAACAATTATAATCCCCATATTGGCGAATCAGACTAGCTCTCCCTTTATCTGTGAGTTACCTGATATGTTACATTAAACAGTCACCCACCAGAGTTTTGTAACGTGACGTTTGGCTGTATCCATCTGAGAGGCGTTAAAGGACGGTAACTTAATGAAAAGGGGTTTGTGCATGATCCAATCAAGTCCAATGTTTGGAAAATCAACTAACATTGTGATAACAGGGGTGAGTTGTCAGGTGAAAAGGATGTGTTGTTTTAGCCCCTTTCTTTAATAGAGAGTTCACGTTAATGCCTAATAAATGTGGCCATTTAACGTAACCTTTTTTTAACAAAACTAGTATCAGTTCCACTTGCGTTTTTGGTGCCTTTCGTCATTAAAGGCAGTGGACACTATTGGTAATTACTCAAAATAATTATTAGCATAAAACCTAATGGGGAGAGGTTGATGGTAAACAACATTGTGTGAAACGGCTCCCTCTGAAGTGCCATAGTTTTTGAGAAAAAAGTAATTTTCTACGAATTTGATTTCGAGACCTCAGATTTAGAACTTGAGGTCTCGAAATCAACCATCTAAACGCACACAACTTCGTGTACAAGGGTGTTTTTTTTCTTTTATTACTATCTCGCAACTTCGATGTCCGATTGAGCTCAAATTTTTACAGGTTAGTTGGTTTATGCATATTGTGGCGAAACAGTCGCATGGGGGCGCAATTGCTGACCTAGTTCCAGAGCCATAGACCTTATCGCAAATACCAATGCGCACGCGCAGACTGTTGAATGAGGTGCATTGTGGGATATGTATGGATCAAATTTGGATACCAGCTAGACCACAATGCACCTAATTCCTAGCTTTACGCGCGCGCCCCGGTATTTGCGAAAAGGTCTATCGCCGCGGTGCCGGGCACATACACTGTGTGTGCACGACGCGTGATCCCCGCGTGGGGATCACATGTACAACATGTGCTGACCACAGGCCGCAGCAGTGGGTATTTTGGGGCTGCGTTTTCAGTTGTGATTTGGCGGGCTTGGAGAAAGGATCAGATTCAGAGAACAGGTCAGTAATTGCGAACCCAGGGCTTGATTATTGTTAAATAAAGAGAAGGAATTAAAGATAATCATTAAAAGAAGTTAATCGACAAGAGAGAATAAGGAAACAGAATAAACCATTATCAGTAACGGAGACATCTTGATTCACACCAGTTATTTTCTTTATTGTGTCAGTTTTTATTATGGTTTAGCTGCAGCGAAGACTTTTAGACCGCTCGAGTCGACGTTACATTGGTGGCAGCTGCGGAATTTTAGCCCACAGGTAGGACACATTAGGAGTTTAACTGGATGAAATAAAAAACGGTAGTGGTTTTATACCGAGCCGGGAGGGAAATCAACGGGGACGGAGAGTCGCCAAAACCGGCAGTGGTGTATACCGAGCCCGTAGAGAAGCAACGGAGACGGGGAGTAACCAAGAAACCGGCAGTGGTTAATACCGAGCCGGGCGGGAAAGGCGAGGACTGACAGTCTCTAAAAATTGCCAGTGGTGTTATCCGAGGCACTTTTAAATAACTCGGAGAGCCGCCCGGAGAGCCGCCCGGAGCCAGACGCAGAGCGGCCCGGATACCGACGTGGAGCCGCCCGGAGACAGATGTAGAGCCGCCCGGAGACAGGCATAGAGCCGCCCAGAAACAGGCGTAGAGCCGCCCGGAGACGCAAACAGCCGCCCGGAGAATCCAGAGGGTTTAAATAACTTTTCAAGCGTTTTATTGAGCACAACTCTACAATGGATACGGCAAATACATTCGGGAATGCTCCAAGATACTCCAGTTTGAGTAAAGTTGAACTGTGCCATGCATTGGAGAGGGAGTATGAATGGATTTCCACGGAGATTGAACTGTTGTCACAGAGTTTAAGGCACAATTTAAGGCAGTTCAATGACATGTCTCCAAAACAAAAACTAGATGAACCCAGACATGTCGGTCAGATGACAAGCGATGACAAAGGTTGGACAGAGACTGAGCAGTCTGATCCAGTGGACTGTTTGTCAGGCAAGACAGATGAAAATCATGACTCCAAAGGACAACAAGCCAGTTTTTCCCTTGAAAGTGATCAAGCATTTGGACAAGGGATTGGTGAAGGCAACACAACCGGATTGTCTACGCCAGTGGCAGAGGTTCCAATAGATGGGGACCCTCAAGGAACCAGAAGTGGTAAAACAGAGCAGCCACAACAAGTCAATAGTGTGGATGACCGACAGGGAGGAGAAAAATAAAGAGCTTCAGCTGAAACGGCCAAAGGGGGATACACATAGTCCCACCATCAAGTCCGACCCCTATGTCGGGAAGAGACAGTGGGAACCCTACCTAAAGCATTTTGAGATGTTTGCCACTAGAAATTGTTGGGATGACAAAGACAAATGTGAGTACCAAGCCGTACTTTTGACGGGGTCAGCACAACTAACCTTGGATAGTCTGCAAGCCGAAGGAAAAGACTACGGGCAACTTATCAAGACCTTAGAATGTAGCTTGGATCCTTCAGGCGGGAAGGACTTGAACAGGGCCAAATTGAGAAGTCGTCGCCAGCAGAAGCCATCAGAGAGCCTTGATGAGTCGGCAGAGGAGACAAGAAGACTGGTGCAAGTCTATCCTGACATGCCAGAGAAGACTCGAGGCCGACTGGGCCATGACCAGTAGATGCTGTACATGAGAGCCAGGGAACAGCGGGGAAAAGACGGGCCTGTTGCATTATTGATTTACAAGTTGGAAATGTTGCTGCTGTAGACGGATTGCAAATGGATGTATGCGTAAAATAGAGCACTGACTCGGACGCAAGCACGAAAATGCCGATGCCATGTCGTGAATGCCTTGCCTGCAGTGTTAACGTTCCCCAGATAACTGGGAGGGGCAATCAATGCCAAACACTGCGAGCGAGACGAACGACTATCGAAGTGTGCTGCACCGGGGTGTTGTGGTTTCATTTAGAAGTAGGTGCTGCTGGGATTAGACTTGCAGCGAGGATGGTGTGATAGTCGTCACATAGATGCTTGGTATGGGAGGGATTGTTTCTGCCTCTGAGAGAGGCAGTGGATTGACAGCAGAGCTGCCGGATGACTGTTCCAGAAAGTCAGAATTCCTCCCTGGACCAAGAAGGTTGCTGTGGAAAGTCTTGAGCATGGTGGTATGACGGTTTTTAGTTGGTTACTTGAGCCTGCTGAAACATTGGTTAGAAAGAGCCATGTCATGGTTGCGCCACTAGTAGTTAGCACCAGTTTTGATGAACCACCCCTACGCTTCTTGAATCCAAGGGATGATCCAGTAGGACAACAGCAGCCACATTTAGCACCATAATTATATGCAATTGGCCCCGAACTTAAAGTGTGGGATGACTCTACGTTCAAGTCTAGACAGAAGTGTTTGAGTATGGACCAACGTGGCCGATGCAAGGTTCGGGAGTGAAATCGTTCTCCTGTGCAGAGTGCCGAAGAAGCTTCTTATAGGCATAGGAAGCATGATTTAGACACACTGATAGCATGTCCACAAGGACCGGTCCCCATCAACCAAAGAGACAGGTAAAGTGCCGAGAACACCTGGTAGAGACATTGACGTTCTGATCCTCCCCCAAACAGCCCAATACAGCAGCTGCCATTTTCAGGTCCGAGACCCATATTGTAGCAACTGACCGTGCCCCTTCCCCGTGAGACCCCCCTGCAACTGCTGTCCCTGCCTCACAATCCCTTGGGTCCCATCCAGCAACGATATCCCATACCAGTCCCCCAATTGTCTGACGAGTACTAATGGAGCCGGAGGAGCGGATGACGGATGATCGCCAGCCTTCTCATCGAGACGGACAATCAACGAACTTATCGTCGTGTCGTGTCGCGTCGTGTCGCGTTAGTTAAAGTTTAGTTACAAATAGTCCTACACTGTTCCTTTTTCTAAGTGTTTATTTTTTAAGAAAAGTTTTGAAGTTGTTGTTTGAAAACTTGTTTCAAAAGTGCCAAAGATTATTGGACAGAGAAAAGATCAGGGAAAGAAACCTTAAATCCATTGCATTTTGTTTTGTGTTAAAGAAAAGTGTTTTAAAACTTTCTTTTTGTTTGACTAATATTGTTTTTGAGAAACCAAATGGCCTCGCTTTCAAGTGTATAAATTTATTACATGTGTTTTGTCTAAAGTTAAGAGTTTTTGCCAAAGTTTTGAAGAGAAAAACAAACAGTTTATCTAATTTGATAGTAAAATTTGAGTTATATGATGTGAGGACACATCACCTTCTTAAAGGTGGGGGTAGTGTGGCGAAACAGTCGCATGGGGGCGCAATTGCTGACCTAGTTCCAGAGCCATCGCCGCAGTGCCGGGCACATACACTGTGTGTGCACGACGCGTGATCCCCGCGTGGGGATCACATGGACAACATGTGATGACCACAGGCCGCAGCAGTGGGTATTTTGGGGCTGCGTTTTCAGTTGTGATTTGGCGGGCTTGGAGAAAGGATCAGATTCAGAGAACAGGTCAGTAATTGCGAACCCAGGGCTTGATTATTGTTAAATAAAGAGAAGGAATTAAAGATAATCATTAAGAGAAGTTAATCGACAAGAGAGAATAAGGAAACAGAATAAACCATTATCAGTAACGGAGACATCTTGCTTCACACCAGTTATTTTCTTTATTGTGTCAGTTTTTATTATGGTTTAGCTGCAGCGAAGACTTTTAGACCGCTCGAGTCGACGTTACAATATGTTGAGATACACCAACTGTGTGTGGAGGCTAGTCTTTGACAATTACCAATAGTGTCCACTGCCTTTAAAGGTAAAACATCCAACTTATTACGTGAGCAAAAGTGTGACATCATGTTTTCAGGCATACATCTTAATGATGCAATTTGTTCACCAAAACCTGCGGTAAACTTAATAAGTGGAACTTTTTTGTGTGCAATGTTGCCCGTCATATATTTGATTTAGTGTGTTACTTTCTGGATTTAATTGTATTTTTAAGAAGGATTTGAAGCTTTTGCATGATGTGTGGATACTCCGGTGATTTTTGCGGTAGCATTTTGGTAATATTGTCACAGACCAGTCTTCTCAATATTGGTGTTTCTCAATATATGCACAAAATGACAAACCTGTGAAAATTTGAACTCAACTGGTCGTCAAGGTTACAAGAGAAAAGTTGCAGTTAAAAACACCCTTGTCGTAATGAGTTCAGATGCTTGTTCTCGAGACCTCGGCTGAAGGTCTCGAGATCAATTCAAATATTTGAGTGAGAAATTACCTCCTTCTCAAAAACTATACGTTACTTGAGAGGGAGCCGTTTCTTCTACCAACAGCTCCCCTTTGCTCGTTACCAAGTAAGTTTTTATGATAACAAACTGTAATAATGACCATTAGTGACCATTGCCTTAAAGGCAGTGGACACTATTGGTAATTGTCAAAGACTAGCCTTCACATTTGGTGTGTCTCAACATATGCATACAATAACAAACCTGTGCAAATTTGAGCTTACGCGGTCATCGAACTTGCGAGATAATAATGAAAGAAAAAAACACCCTTGTCACACGAAGTTGTGTGCGTTTAGATGGTTGATTTCGAGACCTCAAGTTCTAAACCTGAGGTCTCGAAATCAAATTCGTGGAAAATTTCTTCTTTCTCGAAAAGTATGGCACTTCAGAGGGAGCCGTTTCTCACAATGTTTTATACCATCAACCTCTCCCCATTACTTATCACCAAGAAAGGTTTTATACTAATAAATACTTTGAGTAATTACCAATAGTGTCCACTGCCTTTAAATGCCCTTTGAGTAACATGGTTAACCACATCAGAACCACTACTACATGTACTCAAAAGAAAAACCTGAGTATGTATTAGGCTGAATATTCGTATTTCCAATGTAGCTTGCTACTAAATATTGGTGTAAATAAAATGAAAACAAAATGTAAAAAGGGTGTCATTTCATTTAAATAAATTGTGTTGACTGAGAAACGGACATGGAGTACTGATAGAACAGCCTTTCGAAACAAAGTGTCGGTACCCACATAATTATTAAAAGTAGAAAATCAAAATAAACAGGTATGTCGTTTAATTATACATTCATAAACACCTCAGACAGTTTCGCTGTTCCTATTGGTGGAGACGGATCACGTGGCTGTGTATAAACCTCTGTTTATAACCAGTAAAAAGTGTTGAAACATGGGCGTGACAAGCGAGCTTGCACCTGTGCATTCATATTGGTCGAGAGCAACGGCTGAAACAGTAATGCCACATCACGCGATACGCGCGACGCGCACAGCATTCCCTTATAAGGAGTTGTTTACCTGATCGGGCGGAGGGCCTTGCCATTTCATAGCTGGAGGGCTGTTGTGTTGAAAGAAATCATTGAACAATTATTTTACATTTTTTTGCATTATTTTACTTTTGACTAAAAAGTGTTGATGTTTTTGACCGGAAAGGTTTTCAACTCGTGGTTTAAACCCGCCGAGGCCTGGTTCTTGATAATTACCTCGACTTCGTCTTGGTAAAATTATCAAGAACCAGGCCTCGTTGGGATTAAACCACTAGTTGAAAACCTCTTCACCACACATTGATTCCCTTTTAAAGAGAAACTCGCATACAAAAGAAACAATCCGGTGAATGCTCTCAAAGGCAGTAGACAGTATTGGTAATTGTCAAAGACCAGTCTTCTCACTTGGTGTATCTCAACATATGCACGAAATAACAAACCTGTGAAAGTTTGAGCTATTGGTCTTCGAAATTGCGTGATAAAAATGAAAGAAAAACATCCTTGTCATACGAAATTGTGTGCTTTCTGATGCTTAATTTCGAGACCCCAAATTCTAAATCTGAGGTCCCGAAATCAAATTCGTGGAAAGTAACTTCTTTCTCGAAAACTACGTCACTTTAGAGGGAGCCGTTTTTCACAATGTTTTATAATTATATAACTGACCTACAGATCCTTGTCATTTGATTGGTGGAACTTACTTCACGTGACATTCACTATTACTCCCATCTACACCGGCGATCAAAAATACCTATTCGCTCATGGGGAATAGCATTTCCCATTCAACAGTTAGGATCATCCTTGTTCCCAGCGTTTTGAGCAGTACAGCACCGCCGCGCCGCTGCTAAAACAAAGGAGCACCTATGCAAAAGGTTGTGATCCGATTTGTGCATTGTTGCCGCTACGCGGCGCTGTTATGTTTTTTGGGTGTCAGTAATTTTGTGTGATTTTTCATAATGTTATACTTTTAAAATACATCAAATGACAAGGATCTATATGTCAGTTATATAAAACAAATATTGAGTGGCTTTCCTCGTGTAGTTGAAGGAATATTATCGCAAGGTAAAGTTTGGACTGTTCCATTTCACGAGGCGAACCTCCCATTCCTCTCTGAACCACTCACTATGTGTATACTATCAACCTCCCCCTTTACTCGTTACCAAGTAAGGTTTCATGCTAATAATTATTTGAGTAATTACCAATAGTGTCCACTGCCTTTAAGAGAAACTTGCGCACAAACACAAAAAATCGGTGCATGCTCTTAATAACCGCCAGGCCATTGACATGCTATAAATAAAATAAGAATAAAATAACGATAAGGATAAACAAAATAAGAAAATAACATCTTTAAAATAAATTCTATTTATCGAAACCAACCGAGTGACCAGAAATTGTTGCTTGTTTTTATCAAGCACCAGGGCTAGTCAACAAGAGACGGTAATCAGGCACAGCACACCTATAGAAAAATCAACGTATCGTTTTCAGCAATGTTCAGGGACAATGTTTCTTCATAATCATTTCTCTTGTGTTGTCATGACGTCACACAGCCCCTTGATTTCTGGGTCTGTTTGTGGTTGCTATTCTAAATATGATTGCTAGCGACAATTTAGTGCATAATGCAAATTATATAACTGACTGCTCCTTGTCATTTGATTGGTGGAACTTACTTCACGTGACATTCACTATTACTTCCATCCGCACCGGCGATCAAAAAGACCTATTCGCCCATAGGGAATAGCATTTCCCATTCAACAGTCAGGATCATCCTTGTTCCCAATGTTTTTTTAGCAGTACAGCGCCGCCGTATTTGTGTACTGTTTTACCACAAATGTGTCGGACTGACTGAACACAGTATCAGGGAAGACATTTTAGTCTACGATTTGTTGCTGACACACATATAAACCAATATGTGCAGTTTGTTCTTTATAGCTGTAGCTTTAGCATCAGGCTTTTTTGGTATTAGCCATGCCGTGTGTTCGCCATGCCCATTCAAATGGGTGGACAACCAGAACTACTGCTACAGATATTTTCATGAGGATCTTTCCTATGATGAAGCTAAGACGTTCTGTAAACAGTTCAGCCATACCGGATATATTGGTGAAATGGCCACAGTATCGACCCTTGGGGAACTCTCATTCATCATGCAGTATATTGTTAATGATATATTCACAAATGCGTCGTATGCCGAGATTCCAAGAAGCGTCTGGTTACAAAACACCAACAACACTGATCCGAGTAAGTGTACAATGTTCGTTTGGCGAGCGGGTAAGAGCACCGAACTCAAGCTCTGTGGTGCTTCTGTTCAGCAGAGTATGGGTTCGAATCCCGGTCGTGACACTTGTGCCCCTGAGCAAGACACTTAACTATAATTGCTTCTCCCCCCCAGGGGTAAATGTGTACCTGTGAGGGCAGAGCTGGTTCTTGTAATTGATTTAGCCGAGTAGCGCATATTAATGTTGCACCGGCTGTATACTCCCCACCAGGGAGCTGAGATGGTTTAAGGAGTGAATTAAGGCCCAGTGACCAGGGGGTAATAATGTGAAGCGCCTTGGGACGCCCTTCGGGTGTGTGAAAAGCGCTATATAAAAACGGGTTATTATTATTGTTATTATTATTATCATTATTATTGTTTGTAATTTATTTAAGCACCATCATTACGAAGCACAGCTGTTAATGACCATAAGTACTTTTTTGCAGGTTTGATTTGCTTCGAAAAGTAGTATAACATTCCTCTCTAATTTTTGGTAAACAACGAAGGTATTGGCGGTAAAACAGGTGAGCAAGCGGGTGTGGTTCATTCTACTCAGTTCAGACCCAAACTATGTGGGCCATTGGGAATCAAGAAGACACACGCTTTTTGGGAAACCACTTTGGCCGTGCGCGTGTCGCGTACTATTTCACAGTAAATACTTTGTACTTTTGTAAACTAAAATTATTTTTTGGCAGATATTGTTCCGATTCTTGACCAAACCCTGGGTCCTACGAAGAGCCACGTCTCGTCATGTGACTCCGTTCCAGTTAGTGGAGACTGGTTCCAACTCGGCGGAAATACCAGTTTGATTGAAATAGTGCCTGCTCCTGACGTCATTGATCACGCATGCGCTGTGTATGCTAAAACAGGTTCATTCTTGAACATTGGTGACTTTAAAGACACCTGTATCTCTGACCCGGGTCTCTGCGAATCTATGACGTGGTCTTTTTGGCTCAAGATAGATACGTCATCAGGCTTCAATGGGGACCGTTACTACTTTAGCTCTGGTGGACATACAGACTGGGCCAGGGGCGTAGTATTTTTGTTTAGTAAAGAAATATTTAAGTAGCAGATCCGAACATCGACAAGTACTTACAGGAACGCATACGACAAAGCAAAAATCCCCTTAAACAAATGGTTTCACCTGACTTTAACTTTTGACATCGACACTGTGACGGTTGATGACGCTCTTCAGTTATTCGCTGACGGTGTGTTCATTGCGAGTGATACATCTACACAATTGCAGAAACCGCATGCTGATGGCTACACAAAGCTTTACGTGGGTATGTCCAACAACGCTCAGAAGGCCTCCGATTATACTACATACGGTGGCTCTGCTGCTTACAGTCACCTGACGGTCTTTGCCGGTCTTCTCACCCAACAACAGATTTATAACATTTACTCCTGTGGTTCACTCGGTAAGTAAAAACAAAAATATACCAATATCTAAATTAATTTAAAAAAACATTGAATAACAATTAAAAGAAAAACAATGAATACAACAAATACATTATACATACCTTTATCTTCAAGTACGCGCTAATCCTCCAATCAGATTGGCAGAATGGAGTGGTGATAAAAACCATTGATCTCCATTATACTGACTGGATAGGACATTGATGCGCTATGCTGCGTGCATAAACAGGCGGCCGAACAATGGCGGCGCAATTCCTTCAGACGGGTAAATTAATGTGCACTATGTCGAGTTTGAGTCTATCAGTTAAAGTTGTACTTGGTAGATTTTCCTCCTAAAGCTTCCGCTGGGGAACTTAACAAGGAGGTTAGGAGAGCGTCGTCTAATTTGCTAATTTTTGTAAATTGAGAACAGAAATAAGGAGATTATTAATTGATATATTGCTATCGTACTTTTGCTGAAGTTTCCCAATCAAATGGACCACGCCCATATTGATAAGTATGAAAACGTTTCTGATTGAAATGCAAATAAAGCACATTAATGATACTGTACATTGTTGTCAATCAAATGCCCTTTTAATATTATGACAATGACACATTTCTAAACAAAAACTCGAACGAGAAACTGTATTGGGGTTCAGGTACATGTTTTTTTAAATTCTTTCAGTTCATTGAGAAACTGACAATAAACCATATAAACTTAAAGACAAAACAAGAGTCGCTCCTATAATTTAAAATTCGAGGGGTTAGGCCTATGCAAACTAAGACTAGAGTTCTACATACTCGCTAATATTGAGGGAAAAGGACAAGAAAGATAACAACAAAGAACAATGTGATAATTGAGAGTTGCCTCCATTAACGAACTTAACCTTTTTGTTGAAAACAATCCCAACGGCAAAACTTCCATAACCTTTTTACTGTTCCGCCAGAAATAAAAACTTTTATTTCGGTCCCAAATAACGAAGCTGGCCATTTCCGGGACGACTGAAACTCTCAACGAACTTCTAATGGTGTACCGTCTTTAATGTTACCGAATTCGTATACTTGTCGCTTCCCGAACCTTTGAATTATTGATGCTATGTCAGCCGAACACATTGTCGGAATCCGAGCTTCCCGTCCTCGTCGATTCCAGAAAACCATCTGTAACGGAGTGAAAACAAAAATTGCTCGATAAAAATAACAAATACTTGGCCTTTAATAATTATTTTTATGAATGATAGTTTACATTTCCTGCCTAATATTTGTAACGTTAGATATAATAATAATATGAATCATTAAACAAAAATGCAAAAGCCTACTTACTTCTATGGAAAGACAATCCATTTGCCGACTCAGTTTTCCCTCCTCCGGTGATTAACAGTCGCGCACACCTTCACCGTAAGCATTTTTAGTTTGTTTGATCTGATTCCAATATTTTAAATCCCAAAATGACAATTAAAAGGACGAAAACTTCTCCCTGTTTGCAGCAACTCCGTTTAAAAGTGTACAACGCATTTCGTGTGACGAACGGTCTTCACCCGTTTTAAAAAGTACGCGCGCGGCCTGTGTTTGGACGCGATGTCCTATCCAGTCAGTATATCCACTCATGTTGGTTGTTAAATGCGCAGTAAAAAAAACCAGACACACTAAAATTAGTCCTTGAAAAACTGTGTTATAAGACAAGTTTTTAGAAAAGTTTGGATGTTATGGTACAAAGACAAGATCTAAGATTGAATGGAGGAGAGAGCTCCAGATGCGTGTGCAGCTATAAAGAAAGGTTAACGGTGGTGTTCACTGCGTGGTATTGCCATCCGCTGTTAGCAGACTGGTTTATCCTTAGCTTTAGCTCGACAGCCATTAAAATTGGTCAGAAACATAGACAGTCACTAGCAAGCCATGAAGACAGCCGAAGAATGGATTTTGGTTTCTCACAATTTGATAGTTTTGTTTACAGAGTCGGATTTACGAGTGCGTAGTCTGGTCATAAAGAGCAACCGGGAGTACGAGTGCATTGCTAGCGACCCATCTGGGCCCATCATTACATGGAGTCTGTATCACAAACAAACCGATAGTTGGGAGAATTTAGACACTTCAGGAGATGACTACACGATCCAATCAGTGAATGTTTCTACGTGTGTAGTTCGCTCTACATTGGTGATGAGTTCAAGTCAAGTCAGTCCGACGGCCGTTGCATGCACAGCTCAGGCTCAATCCAACAATTCAACTGCGTTGATCTATAAAGGTAACTATCAAAATGTGTTATTACTAAAAGATATAATAGATGTTAAATTTGCATCGGGGATAAAGAATATTAATTTTTTTTTTTTTACCCATACACCGATGTGTGTTAGCACTATAGGATTCGAACTGCCTCTAGCTGCCGGGTAACCTCAGTAGTCTAGTTGGTAAGACACTGCTCTAGAATTGCAAGGGTCGTGGGTTCGAATCCCACCCGAGTATTATGCCTGTGATATTTTTTCACAGGACTCGGGAAAGTACTGAGTATACAGTGCTAACACACATCGGTGTATGGGTAAAAAAACCAAAATTAATATACTAAAAGATACATTTTTGTCTAAAAACCAGCTTCTTAAAGATATACAGACAAAGCGTTGCTAACCTAACCTGAATATGTGACGGCATACTTGAATTATACAAGAGATCTGCAGTTGAGCCTACGTCATTCTCCTTCCACATTCACCTTTCACTACATTTATTTCACATGGAGAATCGTAAAATACTACGTACATACCCACTGCACACTGCACACTGCACACAGACGATATGCTTTCTGATCTGTATTTTGATTGGTCCGCTGTGGTGCTTGCCAGCTGCACAAACATCACCTCGGACCAATCAAAACACCGATATGGAAACTGAAACGTTTACAGCACTACACGTTAATCCAATGAAATTAACTTGCTTTGGTATTATAAGCCATTATTTATCTTTATAATAGTCTACTGTAAAAACAAATGCAAACATAAAGCCAAAGAAGGCGCTCGTCATGTTTGGCATGTTTTTTTCTGGGTTTTTTTTTTTCACGTGACAAAACATTTTACCATTTATCGATGTGTGTGTTTACCCAATTCACAACACGTTCGTTGACCCGGTCTAAACAAAAAGTGCAACAATATTATTTTTATATCATACCAATAATATGTACGTTAATATTTGTCGCACACTCTCAAAAATTGTACCAATAATTTGAAAAACAATGATAAAATTATACAAAATTCGGAATACAAATTTCGTTCTTCTTTTATCGTCTTACAGACCACAAAGTCACATTGATCATCAGTGACTATGGGTATCCTGGTAAGAAATTAATAGTACTAAATCCCCCCCCCCCTTTTCCCCTAACCTATTTGTTTTTTTTTCTTTTTTTTAAGTATTTTTTATTTAGGATTATAGAGCAACAATGACTTGCAAATCTAACCCTGCTATGCCCCACCCTGCCTTATAATGACATCTCCAAATCTATTTGAAAATTTTCAACTCAGCTTGAATGCAACATTAATTTCTTAAAATTTATAAATGAAATAATTAACTGTTGAATCTTGCTTACCAACCAAACCAAACAAAACGACAAAGTAATAGCATAAATGCAAACCTTACTTTGTTGCCTTATATCTAATTAACAACTTGACACTCAGTTTAGACGCATGAGTCTTTTGATGTGAAATTTTTAGTTTGGTGTTGTGATAATTTGGTTTTAATTTTTTGACTTATAAAGGCAGTGGACACTATTGGTTATTACTCAAAATAATTATCATCATAAAACCTCGCTTGGTAACGAGTAATGGAGAGAGGTTGATAGTATAAAACATTGTTGAGAAACGGCTGCCCCCTCTGAGGTGTCGTAGTTTTCGAGAAAGAAGTAATTTTCCGCGAATTTGATTTCGAGACCTCAAGTTTAGAATTTGAGGTCTCGAAATCAACCATCTAATTAAACGCATCCAACTTCGTGTGACAAGGGTGTTTTTCTTACATTGTTATCAACTTCGATGACCAATAATTGAGCTCAAGGTTTGTTATTTTTTGTTTATGTTGAGATACACCAAGTGAGAAGACTGGTCTTTTACAATTACCAATAGTGTCCAATGTCTTTAAAGGCACTTGCACTTGCGGGGATGAGGCTACCTGTTTTATAAAACATCAACAAAACCTATATGAGTGTAACTATTTCATCGTTCCATAATCATTTATTAAAGTATGGTATTTTTTTTACGGATTTCCTTCTGTTTTTGTTTTAGGAATTTGGCTGTGGCCTTATGGTGAATTAGTGCACTACCACAACAACGTAAACAAGCAAGATGGCTTTAGCATGAAGGATGAATTGAAGCAACCCTTCATCTGTAAAATACATACTAGATATCATGTAAAAGGATCTTAAACCAAGTTTATTTATTTATAAATGTAATTTATCTATTTGCATTATTCACGGTCAGGGCCCAATTTCATAGAGCTGCTAACACAACAATTCGCTTTCATCCTTGATAATAACAGGATTAATAACCAAATTTCCATGTTGCATGTTGCTTGTTACTGGTTATCGGCTTGTCCTAAAAATCACGTGGCAAATTTTGGTGCTTAGCATAGCTATGAAATTGAGCCCAGGTAGGTCTGTCACAGTGTGTACACAAGCTATAGTTTTATGCAAACTTTGTATTAAAGGCACCGGACACTATTGGTTATTACTCAAAATAACTATTAGCTTAAAAATTTACTTTGTAGCAAGCAATGGAGGGCTGTTTATAGTAGGTAAATATTGACTGCTTCGAGTGCTATGGTTAAAACTATGGCGCAGCCGAGGGAAAATGGGACGGTCCGGGGATTGCCGATGTTAAAACAGTCAACGTTTGTTTCATAACACCCCAACAGACTATTTGTCATCCTCGTACACGTAACGTTCGTACGCGCAATTGAGATACATAGATGCACAACTATTTGGGTTCGTGGTGGGTAGAAACACGTCTGGGTACTGCACGCCGTGTGATAGTCGTCGGACTATCACACGGCAAACGATGCACTATCACACGGCAAACGATGCACTATCACACGGCAAACGATGCACTATCACACGGCCGCCGTCTAGTAAAACTAATACATATCATGAGACCCTTAATACCAATGAAAAGGCAGAATATTTGTAAGTAGTGTTATATTACAAAACATTGTCAGAGTTCGGAATGACGTATTGTAGTCACGAATCTATACTTTAGAGTCTATTCTGTGACTTAAAGCCACTGCACACGTTTGGTAATTGTCAAAGACCAGTGTTCTCACTCGGTGTATCCCATTATAAGCATAATATAACAAGCTTGTGAAGATTTGGGCTCAATCGGTCGTCGAAGTTGCGGGATAATAATGAAAGAAAAAACACCCTTGTCACACGAAGTTGTGAGCTTTCTGATGCTTGATTTCGAGACCTCAAATTCTAAACTTGAGGTCACGAAATCAAATTCATACTTATCTCGTAACTCCGACGACCAATCGAGCTCAAATTTTCACAGGTTTGTTATTTTATGCATATGTTGATATACACAAAGTGAGAAGACTGGTCTTTGACAATTACCAATAGTGTCCACGGTCTTTAAACAAACGACAACCTTAATTAAATTCTTATTAGATGAGGTTTGCGGTAGAAATATGATTATAATCTCTTTTGAATAGTGTTGCTTCTGAAAACAACCGTTAAATGCGATATGATAACCATAGTCTCATGGACTGAGCACTTGCGTTTCAGTTTGTACAATGTCAAAACAAAACAGGTATAATATTTGTATTGCATTATTTTATTGAAAAAAAAAATCATCAGCTGTTGCAACTATGGTACTTTATATCAAAGACACCGAACACTATTGGTAATTGTCAATATACAATAACACAAAAAAAAAGTGCAAATTTGATGAAAGATCACGCCTGTCATGCGAAGTTGTGTGCTTTCAGATGCTTTATTTCGAGACCTCAAAATTCTCAATCTGAGGGGGGGGGGGGTGTAGGGGTGTGTATGTGTGTGTTTGGGGAGGGGGCGGGGGGTCCTGCTCCTCAAACACACAACAGGTGGATTAGGTGCGCTTTAGAAGTCGTAATTATTTATTTATGTTAATTGCTTATTTATTCATGGTTCAGGTCACACAGAGCGTGTTCATAAAGCCACTGGCTTTACAACCCATGGTTGAGTACATTTTAGATAATCCTTTTCTAAAATTGCGTTAGTAGCACTTTGCTCTTTTCTTCTGTATCAGGCACAAGTAAAAAATAAACGGGGGAAACAAAACGACTTTTTTTTAACACTTGAGTGTTCCAAAAGGAAATAGAATTTGCAAAGTCCATGGGAAACTAGTAAGTTCGGGGCAAAAGAGTGGACAAAATAACACTCCATAAGGATACATTTTTGTGAATGTGTGTAAGTGTCCACTAAGTTTCGTAATCACTTGTATTAGTAATGAAGATTTATGCTATGACAGATGCAGCTTCATGTAGTTGCCAAGTTTTTGAGAGAAAAATAAAATTAATCATAAAGCAATAATTTTAAGAGAATCGCGTTAATATGTTGGCTGAAATAATTTTCGTCTCACTGCGACAACAATAATGAAACTGCTTTACCCAATTCAATTCAAAAATACTACTCTGAGCAAGTAATATTTTAAGTGAAGGTGTATACCCTCATTATATTTAAACCGTGTAGTTTTAATGTGAATATATGAACTTTTATGTTTTGCGTAGTTCAAAAATACCCAAACCCTCTGATAGAATGTTTGAAAAATGTTGGATTTGGTCACAACATAACATTGGGCGGTCAATACCAATCAGCGGTTTTGTTTATCAGCAACAGGCATTCTATACTATTCGGCAACGTTCCCTTATGTTATTTTACCTGTAATTAAGAATCGATTGAGATCGCTGATAGCTCCGCCCCTATTGGCCATGCCATGGTGTATAGACTATATCTACCGAACTGTACTGTATCGTATGACGGGTGTTAAGGCATTGCATTGCGATGTATCAATTTGGTTTGCGGTAACACCATGTGTGCATCTCCTTGCCAGGTAGATTTCGTTTTCTTAGAGAACTGTCTTGCTTATAAATCTACTACCGCGGAGTACAATTATCATTTCAGGAATGAGCTGCCCTGCTTTGTAACTTCTACTCGGGCGGAAGGTAGCAAATCGGCAGGGAGTGTATACTACTCTTGCTTAAATGATCGTCATTAACTGCACTACCACGGGTTGAGTTTTTAATTGGTCTCAACGTTTCGACCATTTTGCTCCAGTCATCGTCAGAAGACTGAAGAGATGGGAGACAAGTGGGCCTGTTTATGGTTTCAGAGGTTTCAGTGTACATGTTTCTTGTAAACTCAGTGCAGCAATAACAGTTGGTGTTAACAGTGGAATGCGCTGTATCATCTAACAATAGCTGTTAAACTTGAGTATTCTTGCCCTTTGTTGATATTGACATACGACAGTGGAATGTGTTTTATCACCAAACAATAGCTTTAAAACTTGACTGCTTTTTTGTTTTCTTCGTCGCGATCATTGGCATGGTGTTCCAGTATTGATTATACTATACAGACGACAAATGAAATGAAAGGTTGGTTTGTCTTAACCGT
Source organism: Asterias rubens (assembly GCF_902459465.1). NCBI lineage: Eukaryota > Metazoa > Echinodermata > Asteroidea > Forcipulatida > Asteriidae > Asterias > Asterias rubens. Next base: position 6,723,885 of record NC_047075.1, read on the forward strand.
AGCTGTAGCAACAGCCCATTAAACATGGACACGGTCTTTAGCAGTCTGTGACATCAACTGTTGATCCTCGACATCGCAGCTAACCAATCAGCTAGCAGATAATCACCGACACTCAGTGGCTTAAGGTCGTTTGCACGACATAGATAACCGAACAGCAATTGAAACAGTTTTGTTCATAAACGGGGTGCAAAATAAGAAATCACCAACATAACTGTTTGATCACAAATATCAAGTGCAATGGGTAGTTGGGTTCTTTTAACCGTAGCTTTTGTATCAGCCCTTGTTGGTTTAAGTCAATCCTGTTCACCATGCCCGTTCCAATGGATGGAGAATGGGAACTATTGCTACCGATATTTTCCTGAAGACCTCTCCTACAATGAAGCTGAGATGTTCTGTAAGCAGTTCAGCCACACTGGACATGTTGCTGAACTGGCCACAGTATCGACCCTTGAGGAACTCACGTTCATCATGGGGTACTTGGACAACGTGTACGTCAATGTACCAGCGGCAAACATCCCAATGAATGTATGGCTAATGAACATCACTCAGAATATTCCTGGTAAGTGTTTACAATTTTTTAAACTATTTCTGCGACTTCACTCTATTATTGAAAGTGTAGATTATTTTAACGAATCTACACTTAACTGTAGATTCGTTACGGATTGGTCAACTTGCAAATTACTGTCTTTCCAAACTGGACGATAGGATGAAAAGCAACAAACATTGGCGAGCTGGATATATGTTATCTTTCAATTTACAAAAACTTTTTCCAGTTTAGGTAACACAATGTATTGTGAGCTGAGCAAGCACTAAAAATTACCCTGCATGTTGTAAAATATTGTAAGTGAAAACCGTCGTTTAATAACGTACACTAAATTAGATAGAGTATACTAGTGTTGCATTGAGACTCCAAAGTGTAGGCAATATCTACAAAATTTGCGTACTTTAAAAATTTGTTTTGAAAACAAAAATGAATACGAATACGTTGTTGTTGTTTTTGAGAGGGTCATAATTCACTGGTGTTTTTCCTTCAACGTTTGTAAAGGTCCTTGACATTAGAGGTAACTACCTACGTAAATGTTCGCATAAAAGCAAGCGAGAGCTATTGACAGTAAAACAAGAATAACAAACAAATTAAACGCTTCCAATAAAATATTATAATTATTTATTTGAAACATTACATTCTGAGTAATGTTGAAGCTTTTCGTGGCGTGGTTAAATAGGAATCTCCTTTTTGGAAGTGTTAGGTCTTAAAAGATCTAAATGGTTCAAGATGTTTAAAGGAACATTACAGAATTGGTTCTGCTAACAAAACAGTTGATGACAGTGTAAGCACTTTATGTATTCCATCATATACATAAACTGACAAACCTGTAGAAGTTTGAGATCGATCGGCCATCTGTGTGTCGAGGAAATAGTGAAAGACCGATAACACATTTTGCATTGCATCGATGCCAAAACAAAAATGAATAAAACGCTCTCTTAAATTATTTATTTCTCATCAGCAACTGGATACATCAAGGTTGATAAATTACTCTCTGGTTTTCCGTGAGCAAAGTCAAAATATTCATGACAGGTTATTGTCATCGATTGTCAGTGACTCATTTATTGATATTATGTATGGTTTAGTTTTTTTCCCAAGGTATTGTGCTCCAGTTTGTTTGTTTGTTTTTTGGGTTTTGTTTTGCAAAAATGTGTATGCATCATAAGCGGACGTGCATTAAGGCGCAGACACTAAAACTATTATCAATGGTGTAAAATAAAACATCGCAGCCCAAGAGCTAAATTGTGTTTTAAAAAATATACAAAAGGAAATTAAAATGTGAACATTAAAAGCGAAGTGTAAAAACAAAACAAAAACGATTATGTACAAAATATAAGAGCTCTTGGATTTCAGCTCCAATAAAAAGAAAATATAAAAAAAATCATATTTTTGTGGCATGAAATTGTTTTACATATATTTTGTATGCACTGTGAAACCGCAGTATGTTTGTACAAAAGTCTAATAATAGAAAATGCTCCCTAGTGGTAATATCAAGTCCATCAGCCAATGTGGACTAAAAGGCAGTAGACGCTATTTGTAATTACTAAAAATAATTTTTAGCATAAAACCTTACTTGGTAACGAGTAATGGGGAGAGGTTGATAGTATAACACATTGTGAGAAACGGCTCCCTCCTAAGTGACGTAGTTTTCGAGAAAGGAGTAGTTTTCCACGAATTTGATTTTGAGACCTCAGGTTTAGAATTTGAGGCATCGAAATCAGGCACGTAAAAGCACACAACTACATGTGCCAGGGTGTTTTTTCTGTCATTATTATCTCACAACTTCGATGACCGATTGAGCGGAAATTTCCACAGGTTTGTTTCGTTATGCATAATTATGTTGAGATACAGCAAGTGAGAAGACTGGTCTTTGACAGTTACCAATAGTGTCCAGTGTCTTTAAAAGCGAAGTGTTTACAGGGGGAAAATGTATTTAAAAAAATATAATAGTGTATAATATACAAGAGCTCTTGAATTCCAGCTCAAATTTTGTTTTACCATCGTTATATATGTGTGGCATGGCATTATTTTACATTTTTTTAATATTTTTTTATGCACTTTGAAGCCGCAGTATGTTTGTACAAAAGTCTAAATAGAATATGGAGATTTCAAGTCCATCAGCCAGTGTGGACTTAACGTCCATTGGACGTGTCCGAGATATTAATCTAAGGTTTTTCTGTTTATTTGCTTAAAGGCAGTGGACTATTGGTAATTAATCAAAATATTTATTATCATTAAACCTTTTTTTCTTACAAATAATGGGCAGAGGTTGATGACAAGGATCTGTATGTCAGTTATATAATATAAAACAATGTGAGAAACGGCTCCCACTGAAGTGACGTAGTTTTCGGGAAAGAAGTAATTTTCCACGAGTTTGATTTCGAGACCTCAGATTTAGAATTTGAGGTCTCTAAATCAAGCATCAGAAAGCACACAACTTCGTGTGACACGGGTGTTTTTTCTTTCATTATTATCTCGCAACTTTGACGACCGATTGAGCTCAAATTTTCACAGGTTTGTTATTTTATGCATATGTTGAGATACACCAACTGTGACGACTAGTCTTTGACAATTACCAATAGCGTCCACTGTCTTTAAAGACACTTGACACTATTGGTCTTTGTCAAAGACCTGTCTTCTCACTTAGTGTATTTCAACATATGCATAACATAACAAACCTGTGGAGATTTGAGCTAGCGATTGGTCGTCGGAGTTGCGAGTTATCTATGAAATAAACAAAAACTTCCTTGTCACAAGAAGCTGTTTGTTTTCAGACGCTTGATTTACAGACCTCAAATTCTCAACTTGAGGTCTCGAAATCAAATTCGTGGATTTCTTTCTCGAAAACTACGTCATTTCAGAGGGAGCGGTTTCTCACAATGTTTTATATTATATAACTGACACACAGATCCTTGTAATTTGATTGGTGGAACTTACTTCACGTGACATTCACTATTACTCCCATCCGCACCGGCGATCAAAAAGACCTATTCGCCCATGGGGAATAGCATTTCCCATTCAACAGTTAGGATCTTCCTTGTTCCCAATGTTTTAGAGCAGTACAACGCTGCCGCGCCGCTGCTAAAACAAAGGAGCACCTGCGCAAAAGGTTGTGATCCGATTTGTGCATTGTTGCCGCTACCCGGTGCTTTATGATTTTTGGTTGTCAGTAATTTGTGTGATTTTTCAAAATGGTATACTTTTAAAATACATCAAATGACAAGGATCTATAAATCAGTTATATCAAACAAATATTGAGTGGCTTTAATTCGTGGAACGGAAGGAATATTATCGCAAGGTCAAACTTGGACTGTTCCATTTCACCCGGCGTTCCACTCTGAGCCACTCAATATTTGTATACCATCAACCTCTCCCCATTACTCGTTACCAAGTGAGGTTGTATGCTGATAATTAGGTTAAGTAATTGCCAATAGTGTCAACTCCTTTTAAATGCACTGGAAATAATATTGCTCAAAATAACTACTAGGTAAAAAACTTACTTGGTAACGAGCAATGGACAGCTGTTGATAGTAGAACACATTGTGAGAAACAGCTCCCTCTGAAGTTAAACGTTTTTGAGAAGTAGGTCAAAGTATTAGATAATATACAGTGCAACACACATCGGTGTTTTTTTTGGTTAAACATATTTTTTATAATTTACTCAAGTTCCAGTAGTTGGATTTCAGCCCAATGAATTTAACAGGTTTGTCATTGTAATGTGGGCATACACAAAGTGAGGATACAGGTCTTTGGCGAATTATCATCGGTGCCATGTGCCTTTAGACCTTAACGAGTAACTATAACTACAACATTTTGGCGGATGCAATAGGCCTACCATTGAGCAGTCGTGGCCTATAATCTTAGAAGAATTAGAAAAAGAAGAATTATCCATGTTATACCCGAACACACGTTTCAAATCGAAAAGGTGTTCTCCTCGTCCTTCTGGACCTAAGTGCAGCATTTGACACGGTGAACCATTCCGTCTTGCTTGACCGCCTTACCCATGACATCGGGGTAAAAGGAGCTGCACAAAAGTGGTTCAAGTCCTACCTCTCCGGCAGAACAACGTGCATCTGTATTGATGGATCCTTTTCCGATTACCACAGTCTAAATTACGGTTTACATCAGGGATCTATTGTAGGCCCCCAGTCATTCGCAATTTACTCCATTCCCGATGGTCGTATCATCAGAAAGCATAACCTACAATATCACCTTTATGCTGATGATATTCAACTGTACATACCATTCAACCTGAATGACCCGCAATCAATAACCTCAGCTCTCTCTCGGCTATCCTCATGCATATCTGACATCAAGTCATGGATGACCCTTAACATGCTGAAGCTCAATGAAGAGAAAACAGAGTTATTCGTTGCTGTTCCTGACCATCTCAAACACAAAGTGCCTTCGGTATCTCTTCAGGTCGGCGACAAAGTCATCAAGCCTTCTAACAGTGTTCGCAACCTCGGGGTTGTATTTTATTCGTCAATGTCCATGCACTCCCACATCACAACTCTCTGCTCCAGCCTCAACTATCAACTCAGAAACCTAAGTCGCATTCGCAAATTCCTGGACCTCGACACATGCCATCTAATTATCCGTGCTCTTATTCTCTCAAGATTAGACTATGGCAACGGGTTGCTTCTTGGATCTAGCACTTCAGACATCCAACGTCTTCAACGCATCCAAAACTGGGCGGCCAAGCTGATTTGCAAGGTTTGAAATATGACCACGCGACACCCTGCCTTCAGCAGTTACATTGGCTCCCGGTCAAAGAGAGAGTAACTTTCAAAGTTTTAGTTACTGTGTTTAAATGTCTTCAAGGAATAGCACCAGTCTACTTATCATCTTGCCTTGCTCTCTACCAACCGCCACGCTCAAGCTTGCGATCAGCTTCTGACAACACACGCCTAACCGAACACCCAACCATCAGAACACTCTCATCTGCTCACAACCGGACTTTCTCCTTTATTGCTCCGCGAATATGGAACAACCTCCCAGTACGCATCAGAAGTTGTAACTCTTTGCCTTTATTCAAAAAATCTCTCAAAACTCACTTGTATCAGATGTAATTTGTTGTATTTATAGTTCCATTGGTCTGGCTCTTTCCAGCGCTTTGATCTTGATGTAAAGGCGCTTTATAAATATTTAGTTGTATGTATGTATGTATGTATGTAACTAGCCTTCCGTAAAGACTGCCGTTGAAAACAAATAAACTGTTACTAAAAAACAAAAACTGTCGTTGGCAAGCGTAAATATTGGGTCATTATAAATTTGTGCATTCGAGAGCGACGAAACCGAGAGGCCTTTCCGAATGAATTTTGTGTTTCAATTGCTTGAAATATTCATAGCGTTTTGGTAAATTAATCTTTCATAAACTTTATGCACTTGAGTGAGATTAACATACATAGTGAATAGCAAGGAGGCATTTTCCAAACAACTTGTGTTTCTGTTGCTCACATTTTTCGTAGCGATTTATAAATTATTCATAACATTATCGCAACTAAACGCTTAGTGGTGAAAAGCTGAATATTATGTTAATGCTTATACTTGGTTTTGAACCATTTTTACAGTACGTTATTAAGGGAATAGAAGAGTGATGAGTCGGCATTGAACAGTCGTTTAAAGGCAGTGGACACTGTTGGTAATTACTCAAAATACGTATAAGCATAAAACCTTTCTTGATTACGAGTAATGGGGAGAGGTTGATAGTTTAAAACTTTGTGAGAAACAGCTCTCTCTGAAGTGACGTAGTTTTCGTGAAAGAAGTAATTTTCCATGAATTTGATTTTGAGACCTCAGATTTAGAATTTGAGGTCTCGAAATCAAGCATCTGAAAGCACATAACTTCGAGTGACCATGGTGCGACAAGTGGTTTTTTTTCTTTCATTTTTGTCTTTCATTAATATCTCGCAACTTCGACAATCAATTGAGCTTAAACTTTGCAAGTCCGCATTCAGTTTGTAACTTACTGCACTTGAGTGTTGAATGTTATAATGCACACAATAAAAATACATTATTTATTTATTTATTGAAATTATCCAGCCTACATCCTGAGGTAATTCAATGAAAAAGAGGGAGACTGGATCAGTTGAGTATGGCAATAATTAAGGCAACATCAGCAGCACAATTCAGTGCCAAACCAAGAAGAAGGTTATACAAAGAACCAGTGCTTAACGACTCAACGTTTCGATTAGCACGAGTCGTTTACCACCACCACCACCTCTTTTCAGAACGATCACTATGCAGAAAATATATGTTTGCTTCTCGTAGAAATAAAAGTCTTGCATTTTCATTTTCAATAGTAATTCTCGTGTTTTCTTCTTCAGATATTGTTCCGATTCTTGACCGAACCATGGGTCCTACGAAGAGCCACGTCTCGTCATGTGACTCCGTTCCAGTAAGTGGAGACTGGTTTCAACTCGGCGGAGATACGAACCTGATTGAAATAGTTCCTGCTCCTGACGTCATTGATCACGCATGCGCTGTGTACGCAAAAACAGGTGTATACTTAGACATTGGTGACTTCAGTGGGACTTGTGTATCTGACCCGGATCTCTGTGAGTCAATGACGTGGTTTTTATGGCTTAAGATAGATACGTCATCAGGCTTTACTGGTGAAAGGTACTACATCAGCTCTGGGGAACAAACGAGCCAGGCCAGGGGTCTGGCTTTTCTGTTTTACACTGATCGTTTTAGGTACGGGATAAAAACATTAAGTTCCAGTTACGTAGCACAGTATTCCATGTCCAAGATACCTCAAAACATTTGGTTTCACTTGACTTTAACCTTCGATGCTATGGCGGTTGGTGACGCGATCCAGCTGTATGTCAATGGTGTTGCAGTTGCAAGAGATTCATACGAGACGATTGCGGGAGCAGCGTCTGACGGGTGTACAAAGCTTTACATGGGCCACTCCAACACTTGCAGCGTCGTATACGATTCTATTTACGGTGGGTCTGCGGCTTACAGTGATTTGACGGTCTTTGACGGTCTTCTAACTCAAGATCAGATACGAGATATGTATTCATGCGGATCACATGGTGAGTAGCGAGACACTTTTTGTAAAATTTTCTTAAAATGTAGTCTGAAGGCACTGGACACCCTTGGTTATTTACTCAGAATAGTTGTTAGCATAAAAACAAACTTGATAACGTGAAATGGAGAGCTGTGGGTAGTATAACACATTATAAGAAAGGCTCCGTCTGAAGTAACGTATATTTTATTATGTATCTGAAAGCACACAAAGTAACGCAACAATGGTGTTTTTTCACTCATTGTTTTCTTGCCAATTCGATGACCAATTGAACACAAATTTTCACAGATATATTATTGCATGCCCATTTTGTGATACACCAAGTGAGACTACTGGTTTCTGAACAATATTATCAAACATGTCCAGTGCCTTTACACTAATCGATACCGATCATTGCAATTGAAAACTGTAATTAAAAATCGCAGATGTAGTGGACTATCACAATATTCATCGACAATCTCATATGAGATTCAAATCAATCTAAAGATTGCCAAAGTTTCACTTATCCGATGGATCTGGTGGCTGATAGCATTTTCATGTCATAACAATAATTCAATGTTATTTCGTTCGGTCGAAGTATTTTTTCGTTCCCTCAAAATAATATTTTGTTTCGTTTCTTCGAAAGATGGGATTGTTCAATTTATAGTTTTTGATTTACTTTCTCGCACGATCCACAATACGAATGTGATCACTTTGGTACCGCATAAGTCAATGTTTAAACAATGTCTTATGATTTACGAGAATAATGCGTGATCATTCAAATGTGAATGCCCTTTTTTAATGGGGAATGCCTTGAAAGACACTGGACACTATTGGTAACTGTCAAAGACCAGTCTTCTCACTTGCTGTATCCCAACATGTACGTAAAATAACAAACATGTACATAAAAATAATAACAAACCTGTGAAAATTTGAGATCAATCGGTCGCAGAAGTTGCGCGATAATAATGAAAGAAAAAACACCCTTGTCACACGAAGTTTTGTGCTTTCTGATGCTTACTTTCGAGACCTCAAGTTCTAAACTTGAGGTCTCGAAATCCAATTTGTGGAAATTACTTCTTTCACGAAAACTACATTACTTCAGAGGGAGCTGTTTCTCACAATGTTTTATACTATCAACCTCTCCCCAATAGTGTCCACTGCCTTTAACTGGTTCGCTAAAAATGTCTTCATGTGAAATAATCTGAAGGCCCATGTCACACTGGGCAATTTCCAGGCAACCAGTTCCAGGCAATCCCCAAGAAGGATAGCACTCACGTTCAAAATGTTCATACACTTTGATTGGGGATCGTAAGACGATGTATGCAAAATTACTTATGTGCTGCCAATGTAGTTCGGTAGCATAGACTGCATTGTGGTTGCCCATGAGTAGCCTGTAAAAGTCGTCTCTTGTGACAGAGCCCGTAGAGTGTCATTGCCGAGTGGCCAATTCAAGTTCAGGGCCCAATTTCATAGAGCTGCTTTAGCACAAAATTTTGATTAAACATAAAAATCCTTGCTTAGTAAAATCAGATTACCGGCCAAGACGTCACTCAATTGTTATGCTAAGTAAACAACAGCTAAATACCTGTCACAAGCAATGTATATGGCATGACATTTTTGCCAGTAACATGTGAAAAATAATCGAGCTGTTTTCGTGCTTAAGAAATTTTTTTGCTAAGCAGCTCTATGAAATTGGCCCCTGGTGCTAAGTCACCATAGTGTTGGTTCGAATCCCGGTCGTGACACTTGTGTCCTTGAGCAATATACTTCATTATAATTGCTTCTCTTCACCCAGGGGTATAAATGGGTACCTGCGAGGGTAGAGGTTGATATTGTGAATGAAAAGCTTTCGGAGCGCCACGGCAGCTCGGGGCTGTATACTCCCTAATGGGAGCTGACAAAGATTAAAGGGGTGTTATTGGCCCATTGAACAGGGGACTAGTGTAAATCGCGTTGATACGGTTATTGTAAAATGCGCTACTTCACCCTCTAGTCCCTGCACCGCCCGAGTTTGCCGAAATGATTTTTCAAGATTCTTGCAGTAAAGTACTGAAATCATAGTTTAACATTTTCCAAGGCTGATTACTTATAAATAAATGCACAATTGGTGACCCTTTCGGTGATATTTGTACAAGTCCTCATGGGGGGGGGGGGCACGAAAAAAAAAACACGTTAAACGCCTACGGTAATTTTTATGGCGAGTATTTTTGTATACTGATAACATGGACACAGTAGCTTTTCAACGCTTTTATTTGGGCCAATGCTGATTATTTGCGAAGGTGTTAGTTTTCGACAATATCACCATAAATGATAAATACAGTTTCATTTGTGTTTACTAATGAGCGTTGTGTTGGTTACGAGCTAAAATTATTTCATCATCATTAGCTTCGACAAGTCAACTGTGAAGGGATGAATCAATAATGATCTATAAAAAACTAGATGGATTCACCCATGCGTAGGTAGACCTACTAATAACTATCTAGCTTTATTTTGACGTTTCTTTTTATTCTACAAACCAAAGCTACAGCGAGGTTTCCTCCAACCGCATAATACAGTGTATCGCTAATAGGTTGCAGGGCGGTCCAGTGGCTAAATGGATAAGGTTGTGTTATTATTAATAAGACGTCATGTAATTATGTCCTTGCTTATTGAATGTTTTGATGATGCCCCTGACATGCTGTGAAGTAGTCTTTCTACAAGCAGTCTCTTTGATACCAACATACATTAAGCCCATATTCAAGACTTGTTCTTGGCAACAGGTTTGAGTCATACGTAATAGATTGTTTGCTGAGCTGAAATGGTTTAAAAGCAGTGGACACTATTGGTAATTACTCAAAATAATTATTAGTATAAAACCTTCCTTGGTGACGAGTAATGGGGAGATGTTGATGGTATACAACATTATGAGAAACGGCTCCCTCTGAAGTGCCATAGTTTTCGAGAAAGAAGTAATTTTCTATGAATTTGATTTCGAGACCTCAGATTTAGAACTTGAGGTCTCGAAATCAACCATCTAAACGCACACAACTTCTTGTGACAATGGTGTTTTGTTCTTTCATTGTTGTCTCGCAAGTTCGATGACTGATTGAGCTCAATATTTCACAGGTTTGTTATTTTATGCATATGTTGAGATACACCAACTGTGAGTAGTCTTTGACAATTACCAATAGTGTACATTGTCTTTAAGGAATGGTTTAAGGCCCAGTGACCAGGGGTAATAATCTTGGAGCGTCACTGCGTGACGGACCTGAGCGCTAAGAAGCCATCGTTGTTATCATTATTTATTTTTTATTTTTTTTTGCTTTGACAATATAGAATGGGCTCTAATGGTTCGTAGTCTGGTCATGAAGAGCAACCGGGAGTACGAGTGCGTGGCTAGCGACCCATCTGGGCCCATCATTACATGGAGTCTGTATCACAAACAAACCGATAGTTGGGAGAATTTAGACACTTCAGGAGATGACTACACGATCCAATCAGTGAATGTTTCTACGTGTGTAGTTCGCTCTACATTGGTGATGAGTTCAAGTCAAGTTAGTCCGACGGCCGTTGCATGCACAGCTCAAGCTGGATCAAACAAAGCATCTGTGACGATCTATACAGGTTTGTTTAATTGAATCATCAAACAGTCCTTTAGTTTTAGAGCAACAACGAATTAGAACCAGCTTGCGGTGATGATTTTAAAGCTAACCAACTTTAGTCATTATTTGTGGACACCTTTGGTAGCTGTTAAAAACAAGTAGTATCACTTGGTGGTCCAAACTTTGAGCATAAAAAAAACAAACCTGTAGAAATGTTGGCTCAAATGGTCATCGAATTTGCAAAAGATAAAAGAAAGGAGAAAATCACCTTTGTTGCATTACTTTGTGTGCTTTCAGATACACAACTCAAACGGCTTCAGCTGAAGTTGTTCAGTATTTGAATTCGAAATTACCTCTTTCTCAAAAGTTGCTTCATATGTAGCCGTTTTTCACAATGTTTTATACCATCAACATCCTTCCATTGATTTTTACCTAAGTAAGTGATTGTTACCACTAGCGTTCTGTGCCCTTGAATTTCGGTAAATATTTCATCACATAGGGATCGCTCACCTCGGTTAACCTTATCTTGTTTCGAACTAAGAATATTCGAATTTTATTTAATTTTGAAAGCACTGGACACACTTGGTAGTTATCAAAGACCAGTCTTCTCACTTGGTGTATCTCAACATATACACAAAATAACAAGCCTGTGAAAATTTTAACTCAATTGGGCGTTGAAGTTGCATAATAACAATGGAAGAAAAAACACCCTTGTCAGACGAAGCGTGTGCTTTTAGATGCTTGAATACCAGACCTCGAAATCAAATTCAAATTTATTTTAGTGAGAAATAAACTCTTTCTCAAAAACACAGTTACTTCAGAGGGAGCCGTTCCTCACAATGTTTTATAATATCAACATCTCTCCAATGCTCGTTACCAAGTATTCTTTTATGCTAACAGATAATTTTAGTATTTACAATTCGTGTCCAATGCCTTTAATGCATGTGAAGTCATTGAAGATTGTTCAGTTTAGCACTGTTCCAACTCAGTTAGGATTTTTAGTCAAAGAATCAGCAGTGATGATTCGACGCGAGTTTCACAAAATTTGTATTTCAAGATTTGTGGAAATATTTCAACAATAAGTTACAAACCGAAAAAAAAGTAGTTTACAAAACATTAGAAAAATATAAAACATTAGTGCCCATTGACCTTATGCATTGACGTCATCCAGCGGCCATCTAAGTGGAAAAACGGTGACGAAACAATCGAAACGCACACATTTGTACGCGCGGCGCACAGGATTGGCCAATGAACAACCTCCTTTTGACCTCTAGGTGAGGGCGCCCTACTGAAATGACGTCATGTGCATAAGGTCTATAAAGGGACTCGTAGAAGAAAAGTTAACGTCGTTTCTCTCAAATATTATTTTCTTTCACTATATGCCACAATCTTTTGACAAGGAATTTAATTAGTAAAATACATGCCGCGAATTATTTTTTTTTAATTTGAAAGCTTTTCGAAAAGGTTGCTAAGTTTGTATGTTGTTTTTTTTCCAATCGCTCGACAATTTGTTAGTGTTTATCAGTATACTCGTTTTACCCTAATGAGCTTTTTATTAACAATTACAAATATTATTGACGAAGCTGCCAAGCAATCGCTACTAAAATATACAAAATTCTTCCAGTTTGAAGTTTGATTTTACTAGTTGCCTTGGACCAAACGAGGAAAATTACGAGACTGTTTGGAATTTAACTGTTTCCAAATAAGGGTTCTTCGATTTGTTTAATCATTTCAACAATTTTTTTTTTATCGCAGGCAAGAAGATGACGTTCAGTTTCAGTGATCAGAAACATACCGGTTAGTAATGGGTCCTGGGATAGTCTTGAAGTCAAGACGGTAATTGTTAAGCGCGGTGTAGTTACAGCGCGGTGTAGCTACGGGGACGGTATACTCACCCTCGATCTCAGTATGTGTATGTGAGTCAGTCGCAGTTAATTTGAGCTGCCACGCGCTACTTACGACCGTTGAACGACTTGTCGTCAAGTCTAGTCCTGGGAAGGCTTCTACATTCTCAAACACAGCCATCACTTTGAATTTATTTTCTTTGGTTTAAACCATTGATTTAGCCTTAAAGGCAGTGGACACTATTGGTAATTGTCAAAGACTAGCTTTCACAGTTGGTGGGTCTCAACGAATGCATAAAATTTCAGCTCAATCGGTCATCGAAGTTGCAAGGTAATAATGAAAGAAAAAAACACCCTTGTTACACGAAGTTGTGTGCGTTTAGATTGTTGATTTCGAGACCTCAAGTTCTAAATCTGAGGTCTCGAAATCAAACTCGTGGAAAATTACTTCTGAATTACATTTGAACAATTGCTGAGTCAGATAAAAAACACGACCATAGGTAAACAAATTTTACCCATTGATGTTGCCTTTATAAAATAGTTATGTGGTAGAAATTTGCATTTTTAACAATTATTTATTATTTGTATTATTATTTTTTGTTTAACCATTACCCTTGACATAGTTATGCTAAGTTATTTGCATTTTAAAAATCGCTGTGTAAAAAAAAAATATAAAAAAAACTCTTTTTGATATACCATTGATGTAGCCTTAATCACATTTTTTAAAGTAATTTGTATTTTAACAATCGCTTTGTCGAAATAAAAACTGCACGGGTTTGTCGAACGCAAGATCTGCAAAGACTTCAACCCGGTTGATAGTTCTTGCGAATGCGCTACTGATGTTGGCGTTACAACAGCTCAGTTAACTTGTGCGGAACATTCACTGAACAAAAAAAAACGAGAAAAAAAACCCAGCCCTTCCACGTCAACATGTGTGTTGCATTCGTGTAAGAACCCGGCCTTGCTCAAAATTATTATGCTGTTCACTTGGTGTCTTTGTGACAAAGGAGCAACTTTACACCCTTCTAAGTTTACTTGCGATAAATATTGCAAAACAAATATTTCAATTTTGATACTTAAAGAATAACTGTAAATAGTAGACTTGCGGTAGCAGGTACGCTCATGTATAATGTCCCATTTGAGGGAGTGTTGTCTCTGAAAGAGCCGGAGTGGTCACGACGTATCGAACAGTGTACTCTGCTCGTCTTAAAGCCATTATACACTTTCGGTAAACAGTATTGTCCAAGTCCCACACTTCGTGTATCACAACTTATATATAACAAACCTGTGAAAATTTAGGCTCAATCGGTCATCGGAGTCGGGAGAAAATAACGGGGAAACCCACTCTTGTTTCCGCGCGTTTCGCCGTGTCATGACATGTGTTTAAAATAAATCCGTAATTCTCGCTATCGAGAATTGATATTGTTTTACTGTTTTCTCAAAAAGTAAAGCTTTTCATGGAATAATATTTCAAGAGAAGTCTTTCACGATTACCTTCTGTACACCCTGTAAATTATTTGTAAATCTGTGAAGTTGGTTTGTTCCTCTACTGGAAGTGTATAATGGCTTTAAATTATCTTTTACTCAAATTATCTTGTTCACTCTTTTTTTTCTTTCCCTCAATTCTGCAGGAATTCCAATATTTGCAGAGGGAAGTTTGGTTCACTTCACCAACAAATTTGGCTACGAGCAAGATGGATCCAGCCCGATAGATCAGGCTAAATACCCCTTTATCTGTAAGATACCCGATAAGATGCATTGAAGAAGAAATACACTTTTGTTTTGCTAGATCAGGCTAAATAGAGCTTTATATGTAAGATACCCGATAAGATACATTGAAGAAAAAAACAATACTTTATGTTTTGCTAGATCAGACTGAAAACTCATTCATAAATACCTCAGACAGTTTCGCTATCCTATTGGTGGAGAGCGCGTTACGTGGGGGTGTTTAAACCTTTGATAATGACCATTGTTTATGACCGGTTGTGAGCAGGAAAGTTTCTTCATTCCTATTGGTCGAGAGCAACGGCTGGAACAGTTGTGCCACATCACGCGATACGCGCGACGCGCACAGCAATCTCCTTGTAAGGAGTTGTTTACCCGAGGGCCTTACCACTGCATAGCTGGAGGGTTGTTGTATTTAAGAAAATACTTGAACAGTTATAATGTTTGCATTTATTTGTTTTTGTTTTTTTGATGACCAATTGAATACAAAATTTACAAGTTTGTGTTACTTTATACATGTTGGGATTCACCGAGTGAGAATACTAGTCTTTAACAACTACAAATGGGGTCCAGTACCTTTAAGCAACAACCCAGTGTTGATTGAGTTTGTGATATGTAAGATTTATGGCGTTTGTTATGCTTTCCCTTGCGTTTTTTGAAATTTACTACATACATTTTGTGAGCTTATTTAGTTGAACGTGTGTGGCTCTCTTGCCTTCAATCAACGTAAAATGTAAAATGTATTCATTTTGTGAATAATTATGTTCATAATTACGTATTTTATGTTTAATTACTGAGAAATTGCACAACTTTATGACGAAAACAAAATCCATGAAGTACATGATCAAATAAGCTCAATCCGATAACTTACTTCATAGGGAAGGTACACGTTTGGTAATTACTCAAAACAAATATCAACTTAAAAACTTACTTGGTAACGAGCGTTGGAGAGCTGTTGATAGTACAAAACATTTGGGGAAACGACTCCCTCTGAAGTAAAGTATTCTTTAAGAAAGAGGTAATTCCTCACTAAAATAATAAAATACTTCTAGCTAGAAGTCTTTTATTCCCCTCTGAAAGCACACAAACGTTTTTACTTCATCATTTTCTCGCAACTTTGATGACCGATTGAGCCCAAATTTTTACAGACTTGTTATTTTATGGTTATGATTCGATACACCAAGTGAGAACATTGGTCTTTGACAATTACCAAACGTGTACCTTCCCTAACAAAGTTATCGTTTTAAAATTTATTTCAGAAAAAATGATGGTTATTATTGTCCATACTGATTGTTCTTCTCTTCAATTAACCATTGTGTAATGAATTTTACAGTCTCAGTATTTTCTTCCGAATTATGGCAGCTATTCAAATTTACTGTGGCTAGTTATTATGTGGAGTCGTTAGAATTGCTACTAAAGGTAGAATGTTTAATTTGTTCGTTAAAGACAGTGGACACATATCTTGGTAATTGTCAAAGACTAGCCTCCACAGTTGGTGTATCTCACCATATGCATAAAATAACTAACCTGTGAAAATTGAGCTCAATCGGTCATCGAAGTTGCGAGATAATACTGATAGAAAAAACACCCTTGTCACATAGCTGTGTGCGTTTAGATGGTTGATTTCGAGACCTCAAGTTCTAAATATGAGGTCTCGAAATCAAATTTGTGAAAAATTACTTTCTTCTTGAAAACTATGGCACTTCAGAGGGAGCCGTTTATCACAATGTTTTATACCATCAACCTCTCCCCATTACTTGTTACCAAACAAGGTTTAATGCTAATCAGTATTTTGAGTAATGACCAATAGTGTCCCCCTTTAAAAGAAACAAATAATCGTTGGCCATTTTAAGACTGGAAAGATCACCGTTTTAGCACATGAAGAAGACACTTAATTAATTGACGAAGACCAGTCTTCTCATTTGGTGTTTCCCAACATTTATGCATAAAATAACAAACTGTGACAATTTGAACTTAAACGGTCGTCGAAGTTGCGAGACAATAATGAAAGAAAAAACACCTTTGTCACACGAAGTTGTGTGCTTTCAGACTCTTGATTTCGAAACCTCAAATTCTAAATCTGAGGTCTCGAAATCAAGTTCGTGGAAAATTACTCCTTTCGCGAAAACTAGGTTCTTCAGAGGGAGCCGTTTCCCACCATGATTTATACGCACGTTTTTATGCTAACAATTATTTTGAGTAATTACCAATAGGAGCCTAGTGTCCACTGCATTTAAGGCTGCCAAGAGACACTGGTTTAGCACTTAGTCATTGTTCCTGTTTTAATTAGCATTATATCACGATTCGTGCACTGTTGTCCTTCAATGTTGATCTTGTGAGCTTTCCAAGTGGCAATTTTTGTATATTATTACATGTTGTAGTGTTTTTCAAATAGGAATTTGTTTTCTCATAAATCGATTTAAAAAAAATGGAATCGTCAAAAATGTGTTTTTCAAACGGAAATTTAATTATCTTCTTAATCTATTGCAAATAACAACAGAAAACCATATGCATCCGGAAAGACGGTAACTTGTTATTATTTATTTATGGTGCGCCACCAATATAAAACAAATTGTGCAAAGATTACAGTTTTAACTCACACCTAAAAACATTTCGAAATGATATTAACATTTTGGTTAAATTTTAACCATACTCCTATAATTATGTGATAGCACTGCATACTCGGTTATTACCGGAGTTCTGTGAAAAAAAAAAAAAAAAAAAAAAAAAAAAAAAAAAAAGATTACAGGCATAAATCGGGTGGGATTCAAACCCACGACCCTAATAATTAATCCATCAAACATCTGACTTGGTCAAACATTCGCAATTGGGCTAATATGACAGCTAGAAAGATCCGAACATTGCATACTGACACTCTAGCGCTTGGCCACACCGCTCATCCCTATAACACAAGACATCATCAGTTGGTCAATCACCAACACTCACACGCGAACTAGGTAATCATGCTCAGCCGAGACGTTGAAGAAGAGAATGCCCATCTTACAATGTGAGTAGAACAACCCTTCATTAAATTTGAAATTTATCCTGTCTTTCTGTAAGGTAAAGTAAAACCTGAAAGAACCTAGGTAGGCACAGAGTTCATGTACACGCTATTAGATAGCCGTGCTGGCCCACATTGGATTACAATCCCTATATGTATATTACATTACGCTTTCCTTTACAAAGTACTGGTTGTGTGAAATGGCGCGTGACGTTGGGTAGATTCCATTAGCTCTTTTTGACACTGCTATTGTCGAGTATTACCTGAAGCTGCGCATGGTGTGCATAAAGTATTCTTAGCAGAAACTATCAATGGGTGCGTTCGAAAAGCTCCCCCAGGTCGACCCCAGTCGACCCCGGTACGTGTGAATAACTTTGACGTCATTTCAGGGGCTTACCTGAGTGCCCATGGGCCACTTGGTGCTACTGGCCGGAGGTGCAAGACGTCACCACGAGAGGGCGAGTGATCGTTCGATTAGCTCTTGTCGGGGGCTCACCAGACTGAGCACCGCGGGGTCGACACAGGGAAGCTAATCGAACGCGCCCAAAATAGTAAAATTGCAGGTACAACCATGTGTAAATCTCTTTTGAGTGAGTTTTGGCTCCTGGCAACAAGCACAGTATACTGTCTTAATTCAGTTGACACTATTGGTAATTTCAACAACGAAAAAATGGCATAAAACAATACAAACGGTAGTTTTCGAGAAAGAAGTAGTTGTCCACGAGTTTGATTTCAAGACCTCAAGTTTAGAGTTGAGGTTTCGAAATCAAGAATCTGAAAGCACACAACTTCGTGTGCCAAGGGTGTTTTTTCTTTCATAGTTATCTCGCAACTTTGACGACCGTTTGAGCTCAAATTTTCACAGGTTAGTTATTTTGTGCATATGTTGAGATACACCAAGTGAGAAGACTTGTCTTTGTCAAATTACCAATAGTGTCCACTGTCTTTAAAACTCTGAGACCACACCAGCTTTTCTCAAAGCCAATTGTCCCACAAACGACACTCGCACATAGTTGTTCCCGCAAGTTTACTATTATTGTTTATAATTTATTTCTGCTTATTGTTGAGTTTTGTCACAATGTTGTGGTCTCACTCTCCGTTGCGTCTAGCGACCGTGTCACATAGGCATTTTACATGCAACCAGTTCCAGGCAATCTCCAATACAAAAACCTCGAATAATTTTACAAAAGATGCAAGTTGGAAGAAAGTTGGGCATGATAGACATAACAGTGATCATAGATTGCCATTGTCTTATAGACATAACAGTGATCATAGATTGCCATTGTCTTTTCTGTAGAATGTTGAACAGTGGTCTAAATTCGTATTGCGTAACACCAAAAGTAGTATGTTTAACCTTTTGTTTATTTTGTAATGGGTAATCATCAAATAAAAGTATTTAATGAATCAACAAATGAATACCGCGATGTTTATTGTTAAAGGTTATCATTCAAACAAATAAGTAAATAAGTGAATAAATAAAAACCATATTATTAATTTTTTATACACAAGTAATGTATAACAAAACAAATAAATAAATATATAAGGTAAACACAAGTTATTAATTTCATATTTTGTTGAATACACTCAAGCCACAAAACAAAATTTAAGATGGACAGTACTAAACAACTAAATTCGGATGTATTTAAGGGAACTTGCTGATTTGATCTTTGAAAATCTCGGGTATTCATTACAAGAAGTTTCTACAAAAATGTCTCAAAATAATATAGTAAACCAAGCATGTGGTGTACAAACCAACATTTGCGTTGACACCTCACCGTTCAATGTCTCAAACCAAAGATGAAAACATTGACAACTGGCGACCATTGCTTGTTATTCCTGTTATGTATTTTAAATGACAATTTGCCCAACGACATTGCCTGAAGGTGTGCATCAAAGCAACATTTCCCTTAGTTAATGCCCCTGTTTGCCCAAGTGCACTCTACAACGAAAAGTCTCCCATAATTACATGCAAGTCTCGTGGGTATTCGAATAGGGTCCGATAAATGTGAGATTTTGTAAACAGTGTTGTACATTAGTATCCACTTGTTTTACTTGGAACATAGATTTATACATACATTTATAACAATAACAACATCGAAGTCGTATAGAGCGCATGTTTCTACCAAACAAGTATAAACAAACTTTCAGAAAAGAAGAATTGCAGATCATTGTATATTTCCCACGTGTAATGAATATTCAGTGTCCTGTGTTGCAGATCACTGGATATTTATCACGTGTGATGAATATTCAGCGTTCTATCTTGCAGATCATTGGATATTTCCCACGTGTGATGAATATTCAGCGTTCTATCTTGCAGATCATTGGATATTTCTCACGTGTGATGAATATTCAGCGTTCTATCTTGCAGATCATTGGATATTTCTCTTGATCCAAAGCACATTGATCACTGTAATCGGCACCACAATGCCCACTTGTATGGTTGCTACGGTGACCAGTGTAAACAATAGAGCTACTGTCAGCCCAAATCGCAAAACCTGCACAATTCATAAAAACCAAATCGAAAATCGTATTAAACAACAGATTTAATAGATAGATCGTGGGAAAATAGAGGATTTATTTACCCATAAAGACCGATTTTTTTTGTTAGTTCTGTATACTCAGTACTTTCCTAGGCTCTGTGAAAACAAATCACAGAAATATTACTGGGTGGGATTCGAGTTGTGATGATCGGATTTTGTCTAAACGTGGACACTATTGGTAATTACTCAAAATAATTATTGGCATTAAACCTTTCTTGGTGACGAGTAATGGGGAGAGGTTGATGGTATAAAACATTGTGAGAAACGGCCCCCTCTGAAGTGTCATAGTTTTCGAGGAAGAAGTAATTTTCCACGAATTTGATTTCGAGACCTCAGATTTAGAACTTGAGGTCTCGAAATCAACCATCTAAACGCATACAACTTCGTGTGACACGGGTTATTTTTCTTTATTTATTATCTCGCAACTTTTGATGACCGATTGAGCTCAAATTTTCACAGGTTTGTTATTTTATGCATTTGTTGAGATACACCAAGTGTGAAGGTTAGTCTTTGACATTTACCATTAGTGTCCACTGCCTTTAATACTAACGATTCCTGGACAGGACACGTTTTGTGATTTGTGGAAGAGAGACACTGCTTACTAGACTTGACTCAAGTCGCCAGAAAACTATTAGGACCACATGTTGACGTTGAACGCGCAATGTTATACGGGTTGTTTGCTAGTTGGCGCGATATGCTTAGGGACCTCTCATAAAGGACTTGATTCAAGTCAAACCACTTACCATCTGCATTGTTATCACGAAACCCAACTGTAACGCCATCCCCTGCAAAACAAATTATAACAATTTAAACTTGTACAAATAGTTAACTTTTTGCTGATGTAGTGATCATCTATAATAATATCGATTGTTTACTCTCTTTGTGTAAAATAAAAAGTGAAAATTTCACTCTCTTGTCCAAGTAGTGTCAGCTTCGCTCTTTTGAGAGTGAAAATCAATCTGTGGCACTCTTTGAATGAAATCGGAATGAACTTCACTCAAAATTGAGTTTAAAGCACTAGCCTTCAAAGAGTTGTCCGCCATGGCTCTTCGCAAGAGTGGTATGGCGGACAAAACGAATGTTTTTCACTCTTTTACTTTAAGAGAGTATAATCTTGGCGTTTACTGTTTTATATATATTTGTGTACATTGTGGTACACACGCGTAGTTAATCATAGGAAACTAATTTTTCAGCAAGATAATTCTTCGTTCATCAGCCGCCATGTTTCTTTACATGATTGCGAGAGAACAATTGGAAGAAAAAACACCATTGTCGCAAAAGTTCTGTGCTTTTAGATGCCTTGAATTCGAGACTGAAGGTCTCGAATTTAATTCAATTATGATTAGTGAGAAATTAATTCCATCGCAAAAAAAATGTCTCAGAGGGAACAGTTTCTCACCATGCTCTAAACTATGAACAGCTCTCCATTGCTCGTTACCAAGTAAGTTTATATGCTGACATTTATTTTGAGTAATTACCAATAGTGTCCACTGCCTTTAGCTTAATAAACATATTTACCAAAGTAGAAGTATGCCGATGTATTGAATGTCCCGGTATGAGATGTACATCCAACTATGTCTCCACTCAATGGAGATTGACCAATCATCAATGTAGAGCGAACTACACACGTAGATACATTCACTGATAGGATCGTGTAGCCATCTCCTGAAGTGTCTAAATTCTCCCAACTTTTGGTTTGTTTGTGATACAGACTCCACGTAATAGTCGGCCCGGGCAAGTTGCTGGCCGTGCATTCGTACTCAACTTCACTCTTCATAACTAGACTGCTGAGAGTCAATGCCCAATCTAAATTAATGAAACAAAGTTGCTGTGTTACATAAACTGACACACCTGTAGAAGTTTGAGATCGATCGGCCATCTGGGTCACGAGAGAATAGTGAAAACCGATTACCTGACACTGTTTTACTCATTTCTCAAGAACTACAGCACCTTATCAAGTAATATTTTAAGGTACGTTTTCTACTAATCATTATCTTCATATTGTGAAAGTTTAATGTAAATCTGTGGACACAGTTTATTGTGATACAAAAAGTACCTAACTCGTTTTAGCAAGACACCATGATTGCTTCGTAAAGTGTGGGAGGTAGTGCTTTCTACTCTACCAGCCAGGCTTCTGACGTATGAAACCTTCACCCGAATATGGATTGAAAAAAAGGGTAACCCTGTATCAGCCCCAGGTGAAAGTGTTTTGTAGCCAAAATCTTTGGGCCTCTGTTGTCAGGCGACTTCCATAGATTTACAAAAGGAAAGAAAAAAAAAACATAAGAAAAAAAATACCTAGACAGAACAAAGAAACTTACCCGGGGAACTGCAGGTGTGAATACCGGTGATCTGTTTCTGGGTGAGCGATCCATTATACACAGCCAAATCACTGTATGCAGCTGACCCACTCAACGTACTGATATCATGTGATCCGCACGTATTGGGCATGCCTAAGAATAACTTCGTACACTCATCTTGAGGTTTACCGGAGTTTATTGTTTCATCTCCACTTACTGGGACACTGTTAATATAAAGCAACAGTTCGGTGTCATTTGAAGTGATCCGATCGATCGTTGTTACCATATGAAACCAGTCATTTAATGGTATCTTTGGTTTGGGTATTCTTTTCGAAACTGCTGTCTGTTCGGTCTTTAAGGTGATGAGAAACTCACCCGATTTACTTTTATATAAGAACGCAATACCTCTTGCCAAACTCGTTTGTCCCCCAGAGCTGACGTAGTAACGGCTGCCAGTAAAGCCCGATGAGGTATCAATTTTAAGCCATATAGACCACGTCATCGATTCACAGAGACCCGGGTCAGAGATACAGGTGTCTTTAAAGTCACCAAGATCCAGGAATGAACCTGACTGAGCATACACTGCGCATGCGTGATCAGCTACGTCAGGAGCGGGAACCATCTTGACGAGACTGTGGTTACCAATGATTTCGTACTCGGTGGTGTTAGGTGCAACTGAGCTGCATGGCTTCTCGTTTGCAAATCCCCCTAGTTGTTTGTGAAGAATCAGCTCAACGCTGGTCTCCAAACCTTGTTTAAGGAAAGTTTAACAAGGAAATTAATGCAAAATACAAAAAGCACTCTAATGTTTTGCTCATTCAAACCAAGAGCTTGATTTTTTTTTTCAGGAGTATGACAAGAATGTGTTACTGTTTTTATGTTTTTTTTGCGGAGGAAATTATTTGTTCGAACTGTAAACGACTCCTCACTTTAAAAAGTTTACCGATATACCACTTTGCACAAAACATAGTTAACCTTGACACAATAACTTATAGGAGTGCCAATTTTTTTTTGTACAGTAGAATCATTAGTAACGGAGATAACACACATGACCCCGGGTCAACCCTGAAAATGTCCCATGATCAAACACAAGCTCTGAGAGGGGCTCTGCTTCTTGTGATTAAAGACAGTGGATACTATTGGTAATTGTCAAAGACCACTCTTCTCACTTGGTGTATCTCAACGTATGAACAAAAAACAAACCTGTGAAAATTTGAGATCATTCGGTCATCGAAGTTGGTCAGCGAATTAGTAATGATAGAAAAAACAGCTTTGTCACACGAAGTTGTCTGCTTTCAGATGCTTGATTTCGAGACCTAAAAATCTAATTCTGAGGTCTCGAAACCAAATTCGTGGAAAATTACTCAGAGGGAGCCGTTTCTCACAATGTTTTATACCATCAACCTCTCCCCATTACTCTATACCAAGTAAGGTGTTATGCCAATAATTGTTTTGAGTAGTTAGCAATAGTGTCCATTGCCTTTAAAGAGAAATGCAAGCGGGAACTACAGTAATATGGATTGCTATTTTTAAAAGGGTACAACCTTTAAAAATGAACAGTTCTTACCAGCATCGCTGATTGTGTTCTTTAACCAGATATAACGTCCAAATGTACAGAGCGGAGACTTTAACACAGCATCAATATACGTCATGATGAAGTTGAGTTCCCCAAGGGTCGATACTGTGGCCAGTTCGGCAACATGTCCAGTGTGGCTGAACTGCTTACAGAACAACTCAGCTTCATCGTAGGAGAGGTTCTGAGGGAAATATCGGTAGCAATAGTTCCCATTCTCCATCCATTGGAATGGGCATGGTGAACATGTAGCCTGGCTTATACCACTAATGGCTGATGCAACTAAAGCTACTAAGCAGAACTGAATACCGCACATGTTGATTTCTGGAGTTGTATGGTATAATATGTGGTAACTAACTGCAAATCTGTGACATTTAAGACTCACTTTTTTAACTATGTTGTTTCCTTATTCTATACAACAGCCCGAAGTTCCTTGGGCACGTACTCTGAATGCCAGGTGACCGGGAAGGCAACGGACGTCATTCAGTTCAGCACCTGTTTGGGGATGATGAAAACATGCTACGACCTAGCCAATGCACAACACTTGCCCGAGATCGTCGTAACTGAAAGAGGCTTATAGTCGCGTAGTTTACAGCAGAATGCTGATGATAATGATAAACCAGCTATCTACCTACCACCGCATAATTACACACCAGATCAAAAATCAATACACGGACTTTGAGAAGGCAGGTCAGGGTGAGTACAACTTGTCTAGAATGCAAAGTGTTTCAGAATAAAAGATTGATTCCAATTAAGTTCAAGGGGAATTTGTGATTAATTTTGAACCAACCAAGCAGAGTCGATATTAAGCGAGGATGTTATACAAAAAATCACTATCACAAGGTCGTCATTTCTTTTGAGAGGGATGGTTTTTACTGACGGTGCCATCAAGCTATTGAGATCTTCTTTAATTGTCTAATCAATACAGCATCATAAGGATAAAATAGGTCGTTTACTTGGAAGGATTTTAGGATTAGATACTTACTTACTTACTATAACTTAGCTGCTTAGGACTGGGTGTCCCTTGGTCTCATTGGAAAACCGTCCCCATTCATGTCTATTTCTTGCTAAATGCTCTGCCTCCTGAAGTGGAATGTCGGCATCATCCTGAATGTGCACCTTCCAGCGCAATGGTGTGCGTCCTCGCTGGCATCATTGTAGGGGACATACGTCTTTTGGCGATAATTTTTTTATTTTTTTGACTTTTATGCTCTCCTGGGCACCCCACTGTTGTTTTTCATTTGTTTTCTTAAATATTGTTAATGTATGTACATGTGCTTGTAAATGTGATTGCCCGAATAAATATTATTAAATATTATAGTAGACACAGAATGGGTAGCCTGTGGGCTTGCATTCTGATGACATGACCAAACCAGGACTGGTCAATGCATCCGTTATTGTTGTGTTCATGTTAAGTTGCCTGGATTAGATACAGTTTAGTGATATCTGTGTCACTGCAGTGAACTTAGGGAGTATTTCCAGCACCAAAACAATCTTGCATATTGTTTGGTTTTGAACTGCAAAGTTAAGCTCTGCCCAACATCGTAAAAGTAACAATAGTTACAGATGAAAAACTTTAGGAAAGAAACAAAAATCGTGAAGATCAAATTTACATCAAAAATTACACGGTCTTATGATGATGATAGTAGAAAAGATCCCTTGAAATATTTCTGTCTGAAATTTCATATTTATTCGACAAGAAATAAATAATACAATTTTGCGTTTGGAATTTATCGCTCAGTGAGCCTTTTATTCATCTTTGTTTGGGCGTTGATGCAAGGCAAAATTTGTAATCGTTTGTTTTTTTCACTATTCTCTCGTGACCCAGATAGCCGATCGATCTCGAACTTTTGCAAGTTTATGTATAATATGGTTTGCAAGTTTATGTATATATGCTGGATTACATGAAGTGCGTACACACTGCCAGCAACTATTTTGCAAGCAAAACCAAAGCGAGATACAATAGATAAACAAAATGTAAATTAATAAACAAACAAATTAACACTGATTTAATTATCGCATAAATGATAAAATCTAGTTATCAGAACAGACAAAACGATTGACCCTGAGTCAATTGTGACCGGCTCTCCAAAATTTTGTAATAAATAAAATTCAGAGTTACATACACAGCTGAATTTGTGTCATTATAAGCTTTAGGTGTAGGTTTGAACCCTATGGCATTTTGCATTCTGGAGATATGCTGATATTTGCATATTCATATTTATAATTATTTTAATGAAAGTGCCTTCAGAGATACAGCTCCTTAAACCTAGCGAAAATTAAGGGAAGTTACCTACAATTGATACAAAAACCTTTGTTAAAAAAAAAATTAAAAGAATGATATTTCTGTGAATAAACTTCGGAAGTATTTATACAATAGAAGCCAATAAACCAAGAAAGACAAAATCATGTTGTGAATTTTGTTTTATCATCTCAACATTGAACGCCACTTTAGCATAGCGTCCCATAATACCCTTTTTCGTAGAGCGGTCACGAATTATCAGGATTTTGGGGCAAAATTTACCGTGAGTTGATGACGCTTTTTTGATTCGGATACTCTCAGCACGGCAATGAGAGGTGATTACTTATCTCTAGTTTACTGACTGGATAATAGTGGGTGCGATCGTTTAGCTTCCCTGGGTCGACCCCGATGTGTGTGGATTTTTTTCCAGGACGAACGTGGGAAATTATCTGCACACGTTCGTCCTGGAAAAAGAAAACGCCACACACCGGGGTCGACCCAGGGAAGCTAAACGAACGCACCCAGTAATGCTTTATCATGGCACAATCTGTTCGCGTTTTATGTTGTGTAGCGCCCTCTGCCGTTGTTGTACATTGTTGCATGGTTACACTAGCCCAGTCGCCCCCAAATGCTTCTTACCTTGGCTCGTGTTGGACCAATTAGGTTTGAACTTGGATACAAAAAGCTGCAGTTTTTGCAATCGGACTTATAAACGCCGTTTTTACTGTAGCTGCAACCCCCGATTCATGTATCCCTACATTTTTCCCGATAATAGGCCTACTTCAAAAAGTATGGCCCACATGTCAATGTACTATTAGACTTGCAGCTGCATGAAAAGTCTGGCTCAGTAGTCCACATTGAACTTAAAAACATAAACTTATGATTGAGGGGGGGGGGGGGGGGGTCAAAGATAATTGCCAGTTTTGGCGCCCTCTGCTGGCCGTGGATTACCATTCGGGCTTGAATGTGGGTCACGACTTAAAGACAGTGGACACTATTGGTAATTGTCGAAGACTAGTCTTCACAGTTCGTGTATCTCAACAAATGAATAAAATAACAAACATGTGAACAATTTGAGCTCATCAATCGGACGTCGAATTTGCGAGATATTAATGAAAGAAAAAACACCCTTGTCGCACCATGGTCACACGAAGTTATGCGCTTTCAGATGCTTGATTTCGAGACCTCAAATTCTAATTCTGAGGTCTCGAAATCAAATTCGTGGAAATTACTTCTTTCTCGAAAACTACGTCAGAGGGAGCCGTTTTTTTATACTATCAACCTCTCCCCATTACTCGTAATCAAGAAAGGTTTTATGGTAATAATTATTTTGATTTATTACCAATAGTGTCCACTGTCTTTAATAGAGGTGTGTGACTTTTTAATAACCTGTTACGCGGTATAAGATCCTGTTAGAAAGGTCAAAGAAGGATCGGATCTCGAAAGGGCGGTCAAAGGGAGATCAACGGCTAGTGTGAACGCGATCGGCACGCAGCACAAAAATGCTTGATCCCGCTTTCCGGATCTGATCCTCCTTGGTTCCCTGTAGGAGGATCAAGTGTAAACGCGGTCCAAGTCACTCAGTTCAGCTTAATCGATACGTCACACGATAGGATTTGGGTTTTGTATTCCGGTTGTGTTATAGGACTGCTAGTTCTACACTCTCTGTTGGATTTGCAACATTCAAAAACCGAGATAAATAAAAATAAATTATGGTAAATTGTATGGCATTTCTACTTAGAAGAGTGAAGAGCAATCAAATGGTTGTCTATGTGAGCGCCCTCTGCTGGCCGTTTAATCCCGTTTTTGGGCTTGATTGGGGCCAATACTTTTTGTAAGTTTAATAGTGTGTGACTATTCATTACCTGTTACGCGGCTAGCTTACTGCAGGTATGGCAGGATATTCTGCCCCCCCCCCGGTGATGTGGTCCCCCATATGACAAACTATGTACAAACTTCTACTGATAGCGCCCTCTTTCGAATCCTCCTCCTACAGCCCATGTTAATTTCACATTTTATGGGGGACCGAATCTCCGGTGCACATAATTTCCTGGGGCATAGGCATTACGTACATTATCACAAGTCACTCAATTCAGCTTGATCTAGCCCATGAATCCTTTGGCTTTTAGAAATGTTTGTAATATTGTGGTTTCTCTCTTTCAAAGTGGTCAGTGTTGTTTCGTAATGTATGTTGTATCTGTGATCTATTCGGGAGGCACTATACATATAACGAGTCATACATGTACCAAAATGGCTAACCGTAAGCAAGGAACCTCAGATCTAGACTGGGCCCCTGTCTAGATCTGCAAGGATAAAGACAGGTCCTTGCCGCTGATCCAGTGATTCCATTGGATACAATAATATCATTTGATTAACGTGCAGCATCGAGCTATCGTGCAGTGACATAATATGCCCTAACAGTCACTGCTGTCATGTCCGCAATATAATTTGACTGCGTATCTATGTGAAATGTAATGGTCAAAGGTCAAAACACACACTGGTTTTTGATGCCGGTCTCTGGCGTTATTCACGAGCCTCGAAGTGTGACGTTATAATGTTCAGGCTATCACAGATCACGCAGGGTATTTTATTATAGAACATAATACGAACAGTAGAGGGCGCCAGACAATATGTTTGATCGCACCGTGTACATGTAATGAGACTACGGTATCCAATGGTATCACTGGTTATGTAAAAACATATACATGCCCCCTATCCTTGCGGATATATCGAGGGAAACAGTCCACATTCAGGTCAGCTTGATAGAGCCAATAAAAATGTGAACACTTTGACGTCTATCTCTCACATTTTACTCACAAATCTTGTTGCAATGTTTGTGACTCTGGATGCTCTCTTTCAAATTGCTCTTATTGACTGTTTGTTTTAGTTGGATTGAGACTCGCATCATTCTGCAGATTGTGATGGAAAGGTGGCTAATAGTATCTTATTGTCGAAGCGGAGGACAGTTCGTTTTTCTTCTTGGCTTCCTGCTTACAACTTCTTGGATTTGGGATTATATATCTGCGGAAGGTATGTCTCTCTCTCTTTTAAAAGTCTTCACACTATCTTTCTGCTGCAGATCGTTAAAGTCACCTGGAAGTGGTATTTTTTCAAAATAAAGCTTTTGTCACTAATATATGTGTTTTGATGAGTGGAGTGGAATAAACAGTTAACTAAGGTTTTAACAAATCAGTTCTTATGTTATTTACAAATTTAAGAGCAGACCCCGACCCGAGAGTGCGCTGTTCGTGACGTCAATCGAGGCAGACTTTGCCTGTAATGCGTAGAGTAAACACAATTGCAAAGTACATGTACGGACCGATTCGTGAGTTTGTACGTTTCAAAAAAAAAAAATGTTTTTTCCGGCAATGTCGACCAGGTGTATTGCTGCTGAATGCAGAAAAACACTTTTTGAAATGTACCAACTCACGACTTGGACGTACATGTACTTTGCACGTGTGTTTACTATACGCATTGCAGGCAAAGTCTGCCTCGATTGACGTCACAAAAGGGGTAGGCGGAGTCAGCCCCCAAACAACTTTATATAATTTTTGAACATATAAATCGTGACAAACAATTACTAAAACAATTGTTTTATTGTTCGTAAGCATATACTCTTATGTTTAAAAATAAAAACAATTCTATTTCCAGGTGACTTTAAGGCACTGGACACGTTTAGGGATTGTCAAATAACAGTTGTTTTTAAATGTTGTATCCCATCAATGCTTGAATCTAAATATATGACCAATTTGGGGCACAATAGTTACCGAAGTTGCCAGAAAATAATCAAAGAAAAATAACCTTGTATCGAAAAATGTGTGTGCTTTCAAGTTGCCGTTAAATACTTCATGCGTGGGGTCTTTCTGAGATTCAAACATTTTAGTGACAAATTAACTTTTTTCTCAAAAATTACGTTTCTTCGGAGAGAGCTGCTTCTCACATTGGTTCATACAGGCATAAGGTCTCCGTTTTTCGTTACCAAATAGGTTTTTATGCGATGTCAAAACGCCGCCATGTTTTAAATTGAGACCACACCGACTCTTGCCAGAGCCAACACTTCAACAGAGGGATCAAATACATGGTTGTTTCCGCACGTTTACTATTTATTGATAATTAATTCTTATTGTTTACATAAGATAATATAGATAGCCGTGTTAGTCTTACTAAGATGAACAAAGCTTCAAACTTACAGGTTTCTTTAGACTTTAAACAGCAAATACTATTTTTTAACTCATTTGAACTCCAAATTGATTTTTTGATAACATTGAGAGTTTTGTCCGCCTATCGAATCTCATCTGTTTACAAAAGAATTACGAAGAAAAATAACATAACATATGAAAGGCGTAAAGATCGTTTACTTGAAGCCAGTAATTTTAAAATGAAGTTATGGCAAAAGACCTTTAAAGAATCCGACATGAGGTATCTCAATATAAAATCTCGAATGTATCAAGTTTTCACGATTAAATTGTACATGTCCGAGAGTTGGCCAAGAGAAGTGGAGCTGCTAAGCACAAAAATTGGCTTAGCATGAAATTTGTGCTTTGATAAAAACAGGATTACCAACAAAATTTCCATGAGATTTTCAGGATAAGCAAGCAACAGCTGAATATAGGCTGGCTGTTTCCTCAAAGCCACTGCCGCCATCAAAAACTTTGACTAAGTGGAAACTGCATGTCCAACCATGGAGGAAGGAAGACTGCACTTTAGCACAACAATTTTGTCCAACTGAGTCCTTTTTCATAGCGCTTCAAAAACAATTGTTTTTTCCTTCAATACATCATGTTTTTTTACCGTCCTCTATTTCACAGTCTTTTGTTTGTCCATTGTGGTTCATGAAGTGTCCGTCCTCATACTGCATTCCACTGCGCATGCGCTGTGATGGCACAATTGACTGCCCAAACGGGGAAGATGAAATGAGTTGTGGTAAGTAACAGGTAAACTTGAAACAATACATTACTGGAAAGCTCTTTTATTTCAAAGATTAGTTGCCGATTCCTCACATTATTCAATATCTTTAAATCATGTTTGTATTTTAGCTTTTGTGCTGCGATGACAACTTTTTATAAGCTACTTTGTCTGTCTTTATATAAGAAAGAAAGGGGTCAGGATTATAATATCCTTTTCCTCTCTAGCAACTCACACTTAGTGTAATTCTATTTCCAGTGAACTTAATTTGATCAAGCACAAGCATGTAGGGCTATGTCTGCCACGAGCAAATTAAATGCTCAACCATACCCAAGTCATTTAATGTAAACACATCCACTCATTCAAAATGATGTATAGGCACTCAACATTCTTCAATGAGGCTTGCGCTACTAAAATATAAATATAATTGAAACGTTTCGAAACGAGCTAATGAAGAACTATCCATTATAATCTGTTGTAGATGATTTCGTATGTCCTGGTGCTTATCGTTGCCACGGTGATTCATACTGCGTGACTCCAGCTGAGTTGTGTGATGGCATCAAACAATGTCCTGAAGGCGACGATGAGTTATATTGTGGTAAGATAAAACTACAAAGATTATTTTCTCGAATCATAGAACTTATTTCCGCGTAAAACACTAATAAACAAATTAGAGACTTTAAGACAGTGGACACTATTGGTAATTGTCAAAGACCAGTCTTCTCACTTGATGTATCTCAACATATGCACAAAATAGCAAACCTGTGAAAATTTGAGATCAGTTGGTCATCGAAGTTGGGAGACAGTAATGAAAGAAAAACCACCGTTGTCACACGGAGTTGTGTGCTTTCAGATGCTTGATTTCAAGACCTCAAGTTCTACATCTGAGGTCTCGAAATAAAATTCGTGGAAAATTACTTCTTTCCATTTCAGAGCGAGTCGTTCTCACAATGTTTTATATTATCAACCTCTCCCCATTACTCGTTACCAAGTAAGTGTTTATGCTAATAACTATTTTGAGTAATTCCAATAGTGTGTGTCCACTGCCTTTAATATTAAGTTATTGGTAATGGAACAGTATTCAACTATTTCATTAACAAAACACTTGAAATCTAGGGTCATAGATTGGTAAGTACTCAAAACAAGAAGCTATAACACTTACTTGGTGATACTGCAGCTGTTGATTATAGTATAAACTATTCTTGGAAAGGATCGAAGTAATTGAATTGAATTGAATTGAATGGTTTATTCGTCAGGTATATAAAAATACATGAAATTTACAATCATATTGTACAGCAACATGCACAAGTCATACCACAATACTACATAAAACAATAACCTTAATGTAAGAAAAATCATTAAAGTTTATATAAAAAACAAACAAACAAACAAACAAACAAACAAATAGTCAAACGCTAAAGCATGATTGAGTAGTAATATTGTTTGAATAATTGTCCACACACAAAAACAAATTAATCTTGGGGAATGAATTGTTTGTCAGATTTCCTTGGGTTTGTGTCCGTTCGCGAATGCTTTGCCCAGAGGTGTGTCCTGTACCCTCTGTTCCTCGCTAAAGGTGGACGGTTTCGACCTTCTGGCACATTTAGGTCTAACAATTTATTGTCATAAGTAAATTCTTTAAACAGATTCAACGTGTCCACAAGGGTGTGAATGCAGAGGGCATGCAGTTGAGTGTACAAGGATACAATGGTCATCTAACAATGCATTGCTCCTACCTACCCAAGCAAGACTGATGGAAGATTAAACATTATTTCTTTTAGTTTTAAATGATACTCTGGTTACAATTGACTCAATCAGTGTTTCATGTTTGATAATTGTTCTTATTATTCACATGTGTATTGACATCCCCACAAAATGTTGCCACATTACCATGGTATTCTAAAACCTGTAAAAGTTTATTGTGCTACTACAGAAAAGTCAATCTCTAAAAGGAGATGGTGAACCGTGATATTCTCAGACTTCCAGCAACATAATAGTTTAAGACACGTGTTGCATAATTGAAGAGTTAAAATCACAATGTCATTTAACTATGGTGTTTTAATTCAGATAAATATCAATAACTTTTATTTCATAACACATAAATGGACAACTTAACCAGTTATACCTCCACGTTATCCATCTAAGCGAGTTTGAAACTAGTAACACAAACAAGTATTAATTAAGTTATTTTTTTGTATTTTCAATCTAAGAAAGCTAACTTTTTTACGTGAGGAGGACCCTGGAAGAACCAAACGAGAAACATCGGAAGAAACAATCTCAACAATTCTTCACTTCGCACCAAGAAAGTTCAAATTCCTGGCGAAACTGTGAGAAATAAGACATTCTTCTCTTTCATTGTAAATGTTTGGGTTTTTTCTTTCTTTTAATTTGTTTCACTATGCTAAAGATGTCGATCCTGCAAACTTCTCAAAAAAATATTTTGTTTTAAAAAATAAATCAACCAGTAGTTCTTTCATTTTAAACTATTTCTGTGACGTCAGTCTATTGTTGAAAGTGTAGATTATTTTTACGAATCTACACTTCGTACTAAAGTCAACAGTTGAGTGTAGATTCATTACAAACTTTATTAAATTGTTCAACTTGAAAATGACTGTCTTTCCAAACTGAAAGATCGCATGAAGTGCAACAAAACATAGATGAAAATATGTTATCTTTCAATTTACAAAAACAATTTCCAGTTGAGAAAAATCACTTTAGTATTTTTTTTTTATTTTTTTTTTTATTTTTTGGCTGAGCAAACTGACGTTGTACTCAATAATGTTGCAAGCACTTTTAAGTGCTTTGCCTGCCTATATACTTTGTAAAACAGTTGTAAAATGTGACCAACCGTCGTTTGACAGTGTATACGAAATTAGATAGAAATTAGATAAACTAACCATGGAGGTAGAATTAGACCTCCATGGACTCACTAATGTTGTTACTATTGAGAAACCCAATTCATTAAAACTGTTTTATAACCAATGGGGAAATAGTTTAAGTCAGAGAATAGACTCTAAAGTGTAGATTTGTGAATACAATGTACTCGCCTTCGGCTCATACATTCTATTCACGAATCTACACTTTATCGTCAATTCTCCTTAACCGACTAATTTTGTGACTCCTTTCTGTGCACCTTATGTTGTAACGTTACCCTTTTTGGTCTATAGCTTGTCAATGACGACGACACACACTAAGGTTTACAAGTTTGTAAATCACAGCAACAATTGATCAACAAATGAGCTATCAAAATGGAATCATTTTGTTTATGCTTTCAATTGTTTAATTGTTTCTGTTTAGCAAAGGGGTCAAAGGAGGCAACCTTTTACTTTGATTTCAAAAGTGTAGACCTAAGCACCTTTGTCAAACAGCTGTTTGTCAGCATATAAAGCAAATTGTAGTTTTTATGTGCTAATAATATTATTGGACCGATGGAATTAGGAATTATGCTAACAATCTTATATGTTTTTAACTATTACCACCCTCACTGGACTTGTTGTTTTAATATTTCAGAGACATCTCTAACAATGGAATTACAGATATTGGACCATTCATTTTCAACGAGTCAGTCAACATGCTTAATTTGTAAGTAAAATTACTGGTTTGTTGTGTTTTGTGTGTGTGTTTTTTTTGCATTCTGTACTATTAATGTTATGTTAATTTACATAATAAACGAAATGCAATGAGAAAAATGTACTTTTAATGAAATCACCCAAATATTATTTCTTGTAAATCCAAATTAGTATACATGTACGTTATCATCAATTTATAACTTACTCTCTACAACTGACTATCTGGTTCTCCTGTTCAATTCAAGCGAAAAATGTTGCTATCCGAATATTGGAATAAAAAAACCACTCCAGCAAGCCTCTAGATTATTAGATGACGAGTACCGCATTACAACACTGGCATAACCAACTCTCTTGTATTTGCACACATTTATTTCATTGCTGCCCTACATTTAAACTTACACATTTTACAAAGTTTTATAAATATATTCAAATTATGAGTAGTTTACAGTATTACTTAGTATCTTAGGATATGAAAGTTTACAATGATTTAGATAGTTATATATTAGGAAGCTTTTAAAGTAGTGAAAATTTAAAAGAGTGAAAAAAAGCACTCTTTGAAGAGCCATATGAAGGACAACTATTTTTCGAGTGGTCTTCCACTCTTTGAGATTGAAGTTTGCATCTTTTTGAGTGATTGTTCACTCTGTCCTGGAGTGAAACCCCTCTAAAAGAGTGAAATAACCACCACTCTTTTTAAAGCGCCATTATGAGGGACAGCTCGAAATGTAAAGAGTGGTGTTTTTCACCCTTTTACATTTCGAGAGAATGCACGAGTATCTAACTTTTCAATGAGCAACTTTATGCCTAATACACCTCTTTATTGTCGTTTCTCATCAATACAGGTCACTGGCCAGCAATTTGATAACACATCTAAGGGCAAACACTTTTATTGGATTAAGACGCCTTGTCTTCCTGTAAGCAGTGATGAGTAATAGTATTTTTTAAGAAGAAGAAAAGAAAGAAAACAATATTTGTTAAATGATACCTCAAGTTGATAGTAACTAAATGATACAGGGTCGATTTCTCAAAGCAGAAAGGCTCATCTTACATGATGGGGTGTCAACATCACTATAGTGATATGTTTTGTGATATCAAACTATGCATAGCAAGTAGTTTGAAATCAAACTTGACTCTTTTTGAAATCGGCTATTTCTCCCTTAAAGGAACGTTAGAGAATTTGTAAGAAAAAAATCTGATCGATCTCAAACTTCTACAGATTACGTAAAGTGCTTACAATGCCAGCAACTGTTTGGTTAGCAAAAACCAATTCTGTAATGTTCCTTTAAATTACTTACTTTTCACTTTGTATAACCTCAAACAGAGAATAAAAAGATCATTATTTAAATGTACCCACTGCTTGTACAAAAATGAGCGAATTAAGAGATCAAATAACTGACTCTTTACCCAAAACAAAAAACAAGTAATTTGTTGAAATATCTGTCTGTTTTGCAGGAATTTAGTTTGAAATCCGTTGCAGATCATCGACCCAGGTACATTCAATGGTTTTACGAGTCTACCAGAGCTGTAAGTATTGACTGTATGCAATGCCTGCGAAAACTGGGGGGGGGATGTTAACATTAATTAAACAATGTTGATGTTGTCGCATCTACCAAAGAGATAATAAACTTGAACATCGTTATGGTATGAAGGAAACACAAAATGTGATTATTTGCGGCCACACCCGTCAAATTTAACACCTACATTTTTATAACTGACACATTCTTTCTTGTTTTCTCGTTAGTTCGCTCTCCTGAGTGTCGTTGGCACAATTAATGTTTTCAAATGTTTACAAGTTTGTTTCATGATTATCCCGTGGTACAGGTGGACACGTTTTGCGCTCATTAGTCTAAACGTCTGAATTTATTACTAAGTTACCATGTAACCATCTTGCTTTTCTCTTATTTCAGCAAGTTGATTGGCTTTCCAGCTAAGGTACTTCCCGATGGAGCACTGGACGGACTGGACTCGTTGAAAATCTTGTGAGAATTCAATTATGTAGGCTACTACAATTATAATATTATCCCCGATGCAAATTTAACATCTCTTATATCGTTGCGGTACCCCCTGCCAAAACATAGGATTTGAACTGCCTCTAGCTACCTGGCAACCTCGGTAGTCTAGTTGGTAAGACATTGCTCTAGAATTGCAAGGGTCGTGGTTTCGAATCCCACCCGAGTAACATGCCTGTGATATTTGTACTCGGGGGGGGGGGGGAAGTACTGAGTATACAGTGATAACACACATCGGTGTACGGGTAAAAAACAAAAATTAGTATCCTTTATCCCCGGTACAAGTTTAACATCTCTTATAAACAGTTTTTAGTAGAATAGTAAGTTGTTATTTTGCCCTCATCAACAGTGACTGAATTTTTACACATTTTCCCTTGTGCGCAGTCCTAACAATACAGCTCATCGGATCATGTTTGCCCGGAACTGATCATGAATAATACGGTAGCTGTTTAACCGGCAAGATCGATTTAATAGCACAATATTTTATTTACCTAACGTTAGATCATTAAGCGACTGCTCTCAGATGAACATCATGCCAAGAACATTATCAACTCTCGGAAACCTTTTGGAACTGTAAGTGATTAGCATCTTAGGTGGTACATGTTTTTGTTTTTTGGTTTTTTTTTTACGGTAGCACCAAGTATGTAGTGTGTATCTACTCGTTGCTCATATTATTATTGGGGCCATGGTTGGCCTGTGTGCAGCAGCGCTCGCCTCTCACCAAGGTGACCCTGGTTCGATACCCGGTCAGGACAATAATATGTGAGTTGAGTTGTGCATTAGTTCTCTGCTGTGGGTCCGAGGGTTTTCCAGACTATCCGGTTTTCCTCCCTCGGTAAAAATCAAACCCTTTCGATCTCTGGCTGTGTGCTTCGTGGTCATAATGGGTTGATGTGGCTGGCTGCCGAGGGCGCCGTTGCATGCCTGCTTCTCGAACAAGTTGTAGCCGCATCCTTCGCAATTAAGCTCTTAGCTGCGAGTAAGGATGATTAGCCCCCCAAATTATTATAATACTATGATTATATTGCTACATGTATATCCCAAATAATAGTAAAACTAAGCTGTTACAAACTGATTTACCAGCCATAATGCCTAATGAGCTGTTCTGTTTGCTTAACAGCAACATCATCAACACTGCTTTTACAGCCGTTAATGAAGACACGTTTGATGGACTTCATCTACTGCGCTCTTTGTAAGTGGTTTTGTTTTCGTCGAGTGCCAAGAATTATCTTTGTGGTTCCCAGGTAAAAATTCCAGTTGAACCTAGTTAAACTGGGTTTAACTGGAACTAGTTGAAAACCAGTTGATAAACTAGTTAAACACATTTAAAACCAGTTGGTTTAATATGGAAAATGGACAGAAACTAACTGGTTTATAATTTCAACCTAGTTGAACACAGTTAAACCTAGTCCAAACCAGTTGGTTAATATGGAAAATGAACGAGTTTGGTCACTATCCAGTTGAACTAGTTGACCCCAGTTAACTAGGTTCAACTGGAATTTTGACCGGGGTTTTTCAGCACCCCCCCTAATAAAAAATAAATAAATAAATAAATAAATCACACCCCAACGCCAACACTAACGTTCTTCAATGTAACTAGGTCAAATAAGGATTTCAACGAACAATTTGAGGTTTTTCCCCCCAAAGTGAGCACTTGGTTACTTCCATTATAGTGACTTTTGTAAATTTCTACCCACAGATATTCTGACAGATACCTGTTTTGCTGTCTGGTGGGTGAGATCGAAACATGCACGCCCCCTGCCGACCAATTCTCGTCATGCGAAGACCTAATGCGTAACTCTGTACTCCGAAGCTGCATCTGGCTTTTAGGAATCAGTGCACTACTCGGTAACTTTCTCGTCCTTGTGTGGAGACTACGGAACGGCACAAATGAGAGAAGCAAAGTTCAAAGTTGCTTAATACTCAACCTTGCGTTGTCTGACTTTCTATATGGGTGTTTATATGGTGATTATTGGTAGTGCTGATCTGCAATATAGGAATGTTTATATTCTTCATGCTGATGAAGAGTGGGGAGAAAGTTTTCTATGTAAGGCTGCTGGGTTGTTGTCAGTTGTTTCCAGTGAGGTGTCAGTTGTTATGCTTGTTACTATAAGCTTAGATAGGTTTTGGTGTGTTGTGTTCCCGCTCAAGAGAGCACGTCTGGGTGTCAAGTCGTCTAGAGTTGTTGCATCAGTCGTCTGGTCTACTATGATAATTGTTAGCGTTATACCTGTCTTAGGTCTTCCCTATTTCGCGGGGTCTTTCTATGGACGGACTGGGGTATGTCTAGCTTTACCTTTGACCCAAGACCACTCTCCTGGATGGGAGTATTCGGTCTCGTTCTTCCTCATATTCAATATGATATGCTTCATCATTATCCTGGTATGCTACACTGGGATTTACATAACAGTCAAACGAACATCAAGGAAAGTACGTTCAAACCGGAAAACACAAGAAGTCAAAATGGCCGGGAGAGCCACATGATACTATGACTACAGAGAAGAGTGTGGAAAGGGATTTGAAACAGCTTAAGATAGTTATCAGCTTGATTCGAAGGAAGCTGGGAACAAGACAGTCTTTCTTTTAAGGAAGCCTATATATTATTTTCAGGCACTGGACACTTTTTGTAATTATCAAAGACCATTCTTTTCACTTCTCAACATATGCATAAAATAAAAAACTGTGAAAATTTGAGCTAAGTTTGAGGTTTCGAAACCAAATTCGTGGAAAATTTCTTCTTTCTCCAAAACTACGTCACTTCACAGTGTTTTATACTATCAACAGCTCCCCATTACTTGTTACCAAGTAAGGTTTTATGCTAATAATTATTTTGAGTAATTACCAATAGTGCCACTGCCTTAAGGAAAACCTATATATTTCCATGTCAAGGCACTACACACGTTTGGTAATTATCAAAGACCAGTATTCTCACTTGGTGTATCCCGGTTGCATACTAGCAAACACGTGAAAAGTTTGAGTCGATTGGTCATCGAAGATGCCAGAAAATAGTGCATTAACAACAAACATCCTTGTTGAATTTTTTGTTGGCTTTCTGATGTTTAATAAAAGGCTGCAGGTTTGAAGTAATTGAGTATTTGAATGAGAAATTACCTCTTTCTCAAAACTATGTCACTTCAGAAGGGGTCGTTTCTAACAATGTTGTATACATTGCTAAAACAACTATTTTCTGTAAATACCAACAGTGTCCAGTGCCTAAAAACAAACTACCTCTTTAAGACAGTAAAGTGTATCTTTAGAAATGTACATAATATTCATGGCAACTAATTTGTGAAAATCTGTAAGAATAATCCCTAATAGGAACATGCACTCTGAGAAACGCAACTGATAGTTACGCTTTTCAGATTAAAGTTTGGGAGAATAAAACTGATATTTTGTTTTTCAAAACCATATCATTTTTAAAGTGCATTTTTTGTAACGCTATTCTACCCAAAAAATGTTTGCCATTAATTCTAAGAGTGCTTACCAAACGTTTGCCTGTCCTGTAAAGTTGTTACTTGTTTTGAGGTTCAATGTTCAATTGTTTAATGTTTGGATATAATGTTACTTCTCAATCCATTGTGAATATGAATACATCATCTTTTAAAGGTAAAGCGTAAAATAATCAAGAAGTAAGGCTGAACAATGTGTCTTCTTGTTGAATTATTTTTTTTTATAAAAAACCTAACGCTTTGGTCATTTGCAGATTTTGCACATCAATTTGTACAAAGTTATATTTATTTGTGAAAGTTGCAAATTTGTGTAATTTGTGTCATTTGCATATTTTGCCTAAAAATGTGTAAAAGGCTATAGCCTTGTGTAATTTACAAGTTTCGCTTTAAAATGTGTACAAGGCTTATGTAATTTTCAAAGTTTGCCTAAAAATTAGACAAGGCTAAAGCCTTGTGTATTTTGCAAAGTTTGCCTAAAAATGAGTACAAGGCTAAACCATGTGTAATTTGCAAATTTTGACTAAAAATGAGTACAAGGCTATAGTCTCGTGTAATTTGCAATATTTGCCTAAAAATTAGTACAAGGCTATAGCCTTGTGTAATTTGCAACATTTGCCTAAAAATGAGTACAAGGCCTTGTGTAATTTGCAAATTTTGCTTAAAAATGTGTACAAGGCTATAGTCTAGTGTTATTTGCAATTTTTGCCTAAAAATTAGTACAAGGCTATAGCCTTGTGTAATTTGCAAACTTTGCCTAAACATGAGTACAAGGCTATAGCCTTGTGTAAATTGCAAGTTTCGCTTTAAAAGGCTATAGCCTTGTGTAATTTGCAATTTTTGCCTTAAAATGAGTACAAGACTATAGACTTGTGTAATTTGCAAAGTTTGCCTAAAAATGAGTACAAGGCTATAGCCTTGTGTAATTTGCAAATTTTGACTAAAAATGAGTACAAGGCTATAGCCTTGTGTAATTTGCAAATTTTGACTAAAAATGAGTACAAGGCTTGCAAATTTTGAATAAAAATGTGTACAAGGCTATAGCCTGTGTAATTTGCAAATTTTGCTTAAAAATGTGTACAAGGCTATAGTCTAGTGCAATTTGCAAAGTTTGCTTAAAGACAAGTACAAGGCTATAGCCTTGTGTAATTTGCAAATTTTGCCTAAAAATGAGTACAAGGCCTTGTGTAATTTGCAAATTTTGCTTAAAAATGTGTACAAGACAATGAGTCTTGTGTAATTTGCAAAGTTTGACTAAAAATGAGTACAAGGCTATAGTCTTGTGTAATTTGCGAATTTTGCTTAAAAATGTGTACAAGACTATAGCCTTGTGTAATTTGCAAAGTTTGCCTAAAAATGAGTACAAGGCTATAGTCTTGTGTAATTTGCAATTTTTTCCTTAAAATTTGTACAAGGCTATAGCCTTATGTTAATTGCAAATTTTGCCCAAAAATGTGTACAAGGCTAAAGCCTCGTGTAATTTGCAAATTTTGCTTAAAAATGTGTACAAGACTATAAGCCTTACGTCATTTGCAAAGTTTGCCTAAAAATGAGTACAAGGATGTAGCTTTGTGTAATTTGCAAATTTTGCTTAAAAATTAGTACAAGGCTATAGCCTTGTGTAATTTGCAAGTTTCGCTTTAAAATGTGTACAAGGCTTGTGTAATTTGCAAATTTTGCCTAAAAATTAGTACAAGACTATAGCCTTGTGTAATTTGCAAATTTTGACTAAAAATGAGTACAAGGCTATAGCCTTGTGTAATTTGCAAAGTTTGCCTAAAAATGAGTACAAGGCTATAGCCTTGTGTAATTTGCAAAGTTTGCCTAAAAATGAGTACAAGGCCATGTGTAATTTGCAAATTTTGCCTAAAAATGAGTACAAGGCTATAACCTTATGTAATTTGCAAATTTTGCCTAAAAATGTGTACAAGGCTATAGCCTTGTGTAATTTGCAATATTTGCTTAAAAATGAGTACAAGGCTATAGTCTTGTGTAATTTGCAAATTTTGCCTAAAAATGAGTACAAGGCTAAAGCCTTGTGTAATTTGCAAATTTTGCTTAAAAATGTGTACAAGACTATAGCCTTGTGTAATTTGCAAAGTTTGCCTAAAAATTAGTACAAGGCTATAGCCTTGTGTAATTTGAAAATTTTTCCTAAAAATGAGTACAAGGCTATAGCCTTGTGTAATTTGCAAATTTTGCCTAAAAATGAGT
Source organism: Asterias rubens (assembly GCF_902459465.1). Lineage (NCBI taxonomy): Eukaryota > Metazoa > Echinodermata > Asteroidea > Forcipulatida > Asteriidae > Asterias > Asterias rubens. The sequence goes on from NC_047075.1 coordinate 6,766,396, forward strand.
ACAAGGCTATAACCTTGTGTAATTTGAAAATTTTGCCTAAAAATTAGTACAAGGCTATAGTCTGGTGTAAATTACAAATTTTGCCTATAAATTAGTACAAGGCTATAGCCTTATGTAATTTGCAAATTTTGCCTAAAAATGTGTACAAGGCTATAGCCTTGTGTAATTTGCAATATTTACTTAAAAATGAGTCTTGTGTAATTTGCAAATTTTGCCTAAAAATGAGTACAAGGCTAAAGCCTTGTGTAATTTGCAAATTTTGCTTTAAAATGTGTACAAGACTATAGCCTTGTGTAATTTGCAAAGTTTGCCTAAAAATGAGTACAAGGCTATAGCCTTGTGTAATTTGCAAATTTTGCTTAAAAATGTGTACAAGACTATAGCCTTGTGTAATTTGCAATTATTATTTGCTTTAAAATGAGTACAAGGCTATAGTCTTGTGTAATTTGCAAAGTTTGCCTAAAAATGAGTACAAGACTATAGCCTTGTGTAATTTGCAAAGTTTGCCTAAAAATGAGTACAAGGCTGTAGCCTTGTGTAATTTGCAACTTTGGTCTTAAAATGTGTATTTTTTGTAAACTTTGCCTACAAATGTGTGCATTGCTTTATGCACTTTATAAAGTGGTGGCTGTTACTATCATTATCAAAGCATAACGATTCAGCATTTGTAGGGCTCTATTCTATCAAGACCATAACATGAACAAATTTGAGTCTTTATGACTTTAGGATTTTAGGACTTAAATGCAGATAAAGTAAAATCGTCCCTAATAGGAAGAAAGGCATATAGGAAGGTTGTTTAAATCATTGGCCCAGCTTTATTTGACCTAGAACTTTGTTTTCTTGGGAAACATTCAAGCCAGTGAAGTCAAGTGTGGACCGAAGAAATCATGGAGGAGTGTAATGTGACACTAAAGTGAAAACATATCGAGGAAATATATCGACATTACGACAAGTTTGTTTTAAATGCGTTATGTTTGGAAAGGAAGAGTGAAATCATACATATAGCCTGCAGAGAAACTTTATGAATAGGGAAGAGAGTGTAGCCACGAAGACAGTTCTGATTGATATTTTCCCAGGACATGAGTGCATTAAACATCTTTGTTAGTGTATGTAAAGGCCTTAAGACAAACAGAAAAAGTCAAACCGGTACATACTCAGAATGTTTCAGATATATCTGTAATAGTTTTGACGCAATCATTGTAAAATGAAGAGCACTTTTATGGGATAGGCTGTGCTGAAACTACTGGAGGCTTGTTTTTTGTTTTGTTATACTAACCATAAAAACTGCTTTAGGCTTCTAATTAATGTTCAGACTGATTACCAAACGTTTAGGTGTACTATAACCTTCCTTTAATATACCTTACCAATTGTGACGACTTACAATTGTCATTGGCCTTTGAGTTGTTGTTTGTTGATCTACGTGACTTTTTTATCACGATAATATTTGTTTATAAATGTATAATCTATTTCTTTTAGTAAATTGTCGTGATTGGCCTTGTAATGTTTCCCCCTGAAAAAACAATCCGAGACATGCACCTGGTAAACAGAGTTATAATGTATTGGCTCAGACTGGTGTGGTATTATTCGCTTAAAGATACTGGACACCTTAAGTAATATTGTCAAAAAAAACAGTCTTCTTACTTAGTGTATCGCAACATAATATGCATAAAATAACAAGCATGTGAAAATTTGAGCTCAATTGGTCGTCGAAGTTGCGAGGGATAATGAAAAAAAAAACACCCTGGTTGCATTACTTTGTGTGCTTCCATTTGCATAATAAAAGACCATTGCATAAATAAAAGACTTTGGCTGAAATTCTTTTAATTAGTGGGAAACTACCACTTTCTAGAAACTAATTGTTACTTCAGCTCTCCATTGCTCAATACCAGGGCCCAATTTCATAGAGCTGCTAAGCACAGTAATTTTCTTAGCATGAAATTTCTTCCTTGATAAAAAAAGGATTACCAACCAAATTTTAACGTGATTTTCAGGATGAGCAAACAACAGCTGAATACCAGTAACAAGGAATATGCAACAAATTGAAATTTGGTTACCAAGGAAGAAATTTCATGCTAAGCATTTTTTATTTTTTTGCTTAGCAGCTCTATGAAATGTGGCCCTATGCTATTTTGAGTACTTACCAATAGGACCAGTGCCTTTAAGGTACCCGGGCTTGATAAGCGCATATTATTATGGGCTGTAAGTACAGAATTCCGTAGATAAGCAAAGCCGTAGGATTGGGCCAGGCTGTAATAAAAACACCAGAGGTTTTGAGTTGGCAACATTAAGCATCTGTGAACTCACGAAAACGAGTTGAATTTACCACGATAATGGCGCCATTGTACATGAAAACTGCAGCTTGCTTAGTTTTTGTTTTAGTCGTCGCAGTTTTTGAATCTGCATGCGTAGATGACGAAGTGGTTGTGAGTCCAAGACATGAAGAAGTGACTAATTATGAAGCAGATGTTGTGAGTGGAACATCTGCCGAGACGGGCACAGGAGAGTGTTACAGACCGCAGGTAACTTTGTTTTACTTTTTCTTTTTTAACCAGGGGATGATTAGTTATTGATATCTTGCTTTTGTAAAAATCGCTTACTAACAATGCCCCTGCATATATTTAAAATCTTCTCAGCTCGTACAATCCTCCTCGCAAACTCCGGTCTAACAATTCCTGCTTTCTTATTGAGCCCACATCCAATCTTTCTCAAATGCTGCCCCACGTCTATGGAACGGAAGTGTCGTTGCCGAGCGGTTAAGAGCACCGAATTCAAACTCTGGTGTTTCTGATCAGCAAAGTGTGGGTTTGAGTCCCTAGCCGTGACACTTGTGTCCTTTTAAGCAAGACTTAACCATTGCTTCATCCTTCGGATAGGACGTAAAGCCGTTGGTCCCATGTGTTGTGTAACGCATGTAAAAGAACCCAGTGTACTTTTCGAAAAGAGAAGGGGTTCGCCCCGTGTTTCTGCATGGCTGTGGCTGCTGTATGCGCCGTAGCACCTTGTAAACCCATAAGGTGCTAAATAATTGGGTCTCATAATTCATCACTGCAATTACCTCTTTCTGAGAGTTTGTATATACTCAGCGCCTTGAGTACCTTGTTTGATAGATACGTGCGCTATACATGTATAAAACTTCATATTACTGCCTGCACTAGTTAAATCTTCCGTTTGACCCAATTAAAACAAAACTTTAAAACATATCTTTTCAAACGGGCTTTTGGATCATTGGTTTCATTTTTGCTATTTTTGTTACCTTTTTTATGTGTTCTTACATATGGCATTTGTATTGTATTCTATACTACATAATCTAGATTTCTCTGAACTTAGGCTAACGTTTTAATTTGTGTTATATGATTGTATTATTATTTTAATGTTGTTGTTTGCATTTTGGCACCATGAGCACTTTTATGGATTTGTGCGATTTGTAAGTTTTCCTTATTATTAGTATTATTTAACTTAAACTTAACTTAACTAAGTTGCATTTTATAAAGCACTTAAACACTGTTTCAAAGCGCTGTGCAGACACAAACACATTTTATAATACATAATAAAAACATGAGCAGAAATATAGGTTTAAAAATAAACAACAGTGTTTTACACATGAATGAACCATTTACAAATTAAAAAGAGTACAATTAAAGGAACACGTTGACTTGGACCAGTCGAGTTGGTCTTTGAAAAGCGTTTGTAATCGTTTTGTATAAAATGCACATGGGAAGAAAAACGTAGAACACAATGATCCATACAAACATCCCATGTAGAATAAACGTAGAATACAATGACCCACACAAACATGCCCCGAAATTGCACGGTTTTCCTTTTACCTCGTCCACTAAAACGGTCGGCCATTATGGGAGTCAAATTTTGGACTCCCATAAATGGCCGACCGTGTTAGTTCGCACAGTCGAAACGAAAACAATAACATTACGTGAGTATTGGCTGTGTTTCATAGAAAATTCATGTACGGCCTAATTTTGTAACTCACAACATAAATAAATGAATTAAAACCTAACATTCTTTAAATAATTGTAAAATTGAACATCAATAGGTTATCATCCAGTCTCCAACATGCGACTCGGTCGATATCAGAACTGATATCAACACTGAACTCAAAGAGGTCAAACAGAAGCTTGACGAGGTGTTGGCATTTCTGTCCTCACAACCTACCAATTATCCATCGGTTGTACCACAAGGTATGCTATAAGATACAATAAATTCACTATACAACTACAATTGAATTTTTTTTTTTTTTTTTCTAGGTCCCTTCAACATATCCTGCTACAATTTGAATGGCTGTTGATCGGAGTTTAACCTAATGAAAAGATTACCTAAATAAATAAACTATCCAGCGAAATGGACTAAATTTCGATGTTGTTATTTTGTTTCACAAAGGTCCACCTACTCGTTGCTTCATGGTCTACTTTTTGTTATTAGTTGCACAAGTTATTGCGTATTGAAACAACCTAGATGTTGATATTTTCAATTTTTTTTTTTTTAGAATTGAACCCTTGGTCATGTCATGTCGTTCTGAAAAGGATGTATAATTCTTCATCCTAAAGTTTTAATCCGCGTAAGATTTCTAGTTAAAAACCGTTCTCGTTCATAAAAAAAACCACTAGTTAGTGTACGAGTGTACGTAGCTGGACCAATGATTTGGAACAACCGACTAATGTTGATCTCTACTTCGTAATTACTCAAAATAATAATTAGCATAAAATCTTACTTTGGTAACGAGTAATGGAGAGCTGTTGATAGTATAAACATTGTGAGAAGCAACTCTCTCTCTCTGAATTACCGTAGTTTTTGAGACACAAGTAATTTCGCACTGAAATATTCGAATTTGATTTCGATACAAGGGTGCTTTTTCTTCCATTACTCCGCAACTTCAACGACCAATTGAGCTCAACTTTTTACAGGTTTGTTATTTGATGCATCCTAAGAGATACACCATGTTATGAGAAGACTTGAAGACTGGTCTTTGACAATTACAGATAGCATCCACTTGGGCCAGGCGTAGCAGGCTAATATACACACCAACGCGTTGTAGTACTGCTTAATATTTTGATTGTATGTAAAAACTGATTTTGGCTGCTCTCACACTCGTTTGACACGGTGTACGTATAAGGAAAAACGTTCAATTTCGTGTGGGTCATTATATTTTAATTTTTAATTACCTATCTAACCATATGCATTTCATAACAAACTGCTTCAAACGCTGTTAAAGACCAACTCGACCTATCGAGGGCAACGTGTTCTTTAATGGTGCCGAATAGGTAAACGACTTACCCCAAACTAATTCAGCTGGTGACGGTGTTATCCTACTCCGTTCCATTAGTGTAAATCATGTTCAATTGTGTGTTTTTTTGCCGGCTCAACTGTACAGATACAGATGTTCCTTCTTCAGTGAAACCGAAATGTACGACGCCAAAGATTGACGAAAGTCTGACAACCAGCAACTGTTCCGTTGGAGAAGTGGAGTCTGGTACCTACTGTACATATCACTGTGCAGAAGGTATCACAATGCAGGGGGACCCGACTGTTTCATGTGGAGCCAATGGGAATTGGAATCAGGTGTCACCGAGATGCAGTGGTAAATTATATTGGGTGCTCTCGATTAGCTTCACTGGGTCGACCCCAGTCTGCCCCCGGTACGTTCGAATAGCTTCGACGTCATTCCAGGGGCTCACCCCGGTCAGCCCCAAGTGCCCTGCTGTGGAATTGGTCACTTTATGGCTGGCCCCAGGTGCATGACGTCACCACGAGAGAGTGAGTGATCGTTCGATTAGCTCTTGTCAGGGGCTCACCCGAGTGAGCACTGCGGGGTCGACCCAGGGAAGCTAAACGAACGCACCCATTATGGCAATGCTCTCATTGAGCCATCTACAAATAAGATTTGAATAAATTATGGTACAATGACTTGCTTCATAGTCGTCAGTTATTGCTGGACTTTGAATTGCTCAGACTAGACAGTTGCTTTTTTTAAAAGGATCGGGCAAGCTTTTTGTAGCAACCTTCATAAAAGCAAACTCTGGTACCATTGTTCCACAATTTGTTCTCACTCAGGTACACCTAGTGTGTGTGGCTGTTCAGCGTCTATTGCGTAACTTTACAAAAGCCCTTCCCACCCCCACGTGGCATAAAGCGACTGTTCTAAAGTCAGATAAATTCAAATTTACGCGGCAACTTGTGATCGATCAAAACATTTTATGCCACACCACTATTGAAAGAAAAAAATCTATACTAATGTTACCTTTTTGTTTCTTCAGCTACTCTTGAACGCGATTGTAGCGACGCCGTGGACAAAGGTTATACAAAGAGTGGTATTTATTTGGTGCAACCTACGGACAATGGGGAACCTTTTGAAGTGTTCTGTGATATGGATACAGATTATGGTGGCTGGACGGTAAGACAATACGAAGTGTCATTACTATTCTATTTTATTAAGTTTGGTCGAAAATTGTCCGTATGGCGCCACCACTTTTTCATTCGATATGAAATAATATAGTATCTAATTCACCTCAATGAGATATCCCGTTTTGAAAAAAATTATGAAAAAAATGGTGGCGCCATACGGAAAGTTATAAATTTTTGTTTTTACCCATACACCGATGTGTGTTAGCACTGTAGACTCAGTACTTTCCTGAGTCCTGTGAAACAAATATCAAAGGCATATTACTCGGGTGGGATTCGAACCCACGACCCTTGCAATTCTAGAGCAATTCTATTTGAAAAGCAATTATCTTTGTTTAAAAAAAAATCATCAGGGTGGTTTAAGAAGAAAAAATAGGGTGGTTTAAGATGAAAAAATAGGGGCCCTCTTTAAAGTCAAAATACCTGCTCAAAAAGGGTATAAACATTACTTTATTGATTTACTTTAAAGGCAGTGGACACTATTGATAATTAGTCAAATAAATCATCATCATGAAACCTTTCTTGGTGACGAGTAATGGGGAGAGGTTGATGATATAAAACATTGTGAGAAACAGCTCCCTCTGAAGTGACGTAGTTTTCGAGAAAGAAGTAACTTTCCACGAATTTGATTTCGAGACCCCAGATTTAGAACTCAAGCATCAGAAAGCACACAACTTCGTGTGACAAAGGTGTTTTTTCTTTTAATATTATCTCGCATTTTCGACGACCGATTGAGCTCAAATTTCCACAGGTTTGTTATTTTAAGCCTATCTTGAGATACACCAACTGTGAAGACTAGCCATTGACAATTACCAAAAGTGTCCACTGTCTTTAACGTCTGCATTTGGGTTTAAGAAAATCACCGAGTACGGTTAACATATCTGTATTAAGCAAACTGAACAATTACCAAAAGGCGCTGTATATGACTGTGTTTTTAAACATTTAGTAACTTAAAAGTTACTAAATGTTTTTTTATTTATTTTCTATTTTTGTGTAACTCTGGGTATAAAATGGCCGGCTACTAATTCCAGGTAATTATTATTTGTGAATACTTGAAACCATATTTATTCTTTCAAAATCGTAGGTGTTTCAACGGCGTCAGGATGGCTCTGTTAACTTCTTCAGGCTCTTTGCGGAGTACCAGGAGGGCTTTGGTAACTTAGAGGGTGAATTCTGGCTAGGCAATGATAAACTGCATCGTCTGACATCACAGACCAATTACGAGCTACGGGTGGACTTGGAGGATTTCGAGGGTGGATCAGCTTACCAAGTCTACCGCACGTTCAATATTGGAGACGTCGATAGTAACTACAGGCTTTCGGTTTCATCGTCTACCGGAACTGCAGGTTAAAGCCCCTTTCACATGATAGCAGTTTAGCAAGGGTCCCTTGCTAAATTGTAGCATGGTTGTAAAATATGACAGAATGTACCTCGTGTGGAAGGATAACAATTTTTTTTTTTTTTAGACTGTCCAAGTTCCCTTGCAAATGTTTGCCATACATTGCTACATTTTTTAACCATGTTAAAATTAAGCAAGGGACCCCAGTAAAATGCTGTCGTGTGAATAGCACCTTAGTCGCTATCTACATACGGGTATCAGTCGTGAGCGGTTAAGAGCACCAGATTTAAGCTCTGGTGTTTCTGATCAGCAGCGCGTGGGTCAGAATCTACATAGCAAAAAAGAAGGATGAATTATTATAGGCCTATAGTGAGAAAGGGGGTAGGATAAAAGGGTCTGGTTTGACCACTACAAGTTGAAGACATAAAAGACAAGATCAAAGGTGTGAATAGAGGGATATAAATGGGTCAGGTTTATAAGAGGATATCTCTGGGGGAAAGGAGGAGGCAAAATCAGAAGTTTATATAGATAATTTCTAAGTGATGTTAAATTTGCATCGGGGCTAAAGATTGTCACTGTATACTCAGTACATTCCCGAGTCCTGTGAAAAAACATCACAGGCATGTTCATTTCTAAAAGTACCCTGGCTGACATGTTCCCCTTGTTTACTTATGTTTCCAAGGTGACTCTTTGTACGGTCACAACAACATGCCGTTCTCAACCAAAGATAAAGACAACGATAGACACTCTACAGAAAACTGCGCATATCGTTCCCACGGCGCCTGGTGGTACAAGTCGTGTCTGTCAAGCAACTTGAATGGATGGTATCTGGGCCCGGACAAGACGGAACCAGGTAAAGGTGTTGCTTGGTACTCATTGAAGGACTCAAGCTACTCTATGAAGAAATCAGAGATGAAGATCAGATTCCTTGGACTTTAAAGGGAAAGTACACAATTGTTAATTACTCAATACAAATATTGAGAGCTGTTGATAATATAAATCGGAAAAGTTTCCGTATGGCGCCACCACTTTTTCATTCTATATGAAATAATATAGTATCTAATTTACCTAAATCCCTTTTTGTAAAAATTAGTGAAAAAGTGGTGGCGCCATACGGAAAGTTATCCTATAAATCATTGTGGGAAACGACTCCCTCCGAAGTAACGTAGTTTTGAGAAAGAGGTAATTTCTCACTAAAATAACAAAAGACTTCAAGCTAGAAGTTTTACTCCTATCTGAAAGCATACAGATTCGTCCAGAAAAGGGTGTTTTTCTTTCATCAATTTCTGACAACTTTGATGAGTGATCGAGCCCAAATATTCACAGGCTTGGTATTTTATGCTTATGATGGGATACACCAAGTGAGAACACTGGTCTTTGACAATTACAAAACGTGTACAGTGCCTTTAAAGGCAGTCGACACTGTTGGTAATTACTCAAAATAATTTTTTGCATAAAACCTTACTTGGTAACAAGTAATGGGGAGAGATTGATAGTATAAAACGTTGTGAAAAACGGCTCCCTCTGAAGTAACGTAGTTTTCGAGAAAGAAGTAATTTTCCACGAATTTGATTTCGAGACCTCAAGTTAAGAATTTGAGGTCTCGAAATCAAGGATTTGAAAGCACACAACTTCGTGTGACTAGGGTATTTTTTCTTTCATTAATATCTCGCAACTTGGATGACCGATTGAGCTCAGATTTTCACAGGTTTGTTATTTTATGCATATGTTGAGATACAGCCAGTGAGAAGGCTGGTTTTTGACAATTACCAATAGTGCCCACTGTCTTTAAAGAAAATTTGAGCTCAATCGGTCATCGGACTTGCGAGATAATAATGAAAGAAAAAAACACCCTTGATTGCGTTAAGATTGTCGATTTCGAGACCTCAAGTTCTAAACTTGAGGTCTCGAAATCAAATTCGTGGAAAATTACTTCTTTCTCGAAAACTATGGCACGTCAGAGGGAGCCGTTTCCCACAATGTTTTATACCATCAACCTCTCCCCATTACTCGTCACCAAGAAAGGTTTTATGCTAATAATTATTTTGAGTAATTACCAATAGTGTCCACTGCCTTTAAAGACATTGGACGACATCGGACACTATCACTATTGGTAATTGTCACAAACTAGTCTTCTCACTTGGTGTATCTCAAGATATGCATAAAATAACAGACCTGTTAAAATTTGAGGCTAATATCTTTCGTCGAAGTTGTGAGATAATATTGAAATACAAAACACCCTTGTCATATGACGTTGTGAGCTGTCAGATGCTTGATTTCGAGACCTCAAATTCTAAATCCGAGGTCTCGAAATAAAATTCGTTATAAAATTACTTCTTTCTCGAAAACTACATCATTTTAGAGGGAGCCGTTTCTCACAAAGTGTTATACTGTCAACAGATCCCCATTACTCGTTAAAGGTTTTATGCTAACAATTATTATGAGTAATTACCAATAGTGTCCACTGCCTTTAAAGGCACTAAACACTACTGGTAATTACTCAAACAGCTTGTTAGCATAACAAATTACTTGATAACAAGCAATGGGTAGAGGTTGATAGTATAACACATAGTGTGAGAAACAGCTCCCTTTGAAGTAACGTAGTTTTTGAAAGAAAAAAGGTAATTTCCCACTAAATATTTGAATTGATTTCAAGTGGACACCAAAACCAAACAAATTTAAATGGAAGCGCTTAATACATGATAACTTCAAATAAACAAATCTATATTTTCACCTCATTACTTAGATTTATAGTAAAATCTTCATGATTTTTGATTTAGAAAATGTACAGACTAGTTTCCCATAAAGACAATAATTCCAACAAATAATCTAACACACATTACTACCGTTTATTAAGTTCAGCTTATAAATTAAGTCAGCAAAAATATGACTTGTAAGTAGAATATGCATAAATTATGTACAAATAATGCAACCCCTATTGTTTAAACAATTGCACTGAAACAGCAGAACTTTAGCAGAAATGTCACCCCTTATTAACTGTCCAATAAAAACAGATGCAACAACATGTTTGCATCAGCAACCAAAATCTCCCACCATTGGAGTAAATACGTACTCCATACCATGACTATTAACCTTAAAGCCATTATACACTTTCGGTAAACAGTATTGTCCAAGTCCCACACTTCGTGTATCGCAACTATACAAAATAACAAACCTGTGAAAATTTAGGCTCAATCGGTCATCGGAGTCGGGAAAAAATAACGGGAATACCCACTCTTGTTTCCGCGCGTTTCGCCGTGTCATGACATGTGTTTAAAATAAATCCGTAATTCTCGCTATCGAGAATTGATATTGTTTTTATGTTTTCTCAAAAAGTAAAGCATTTCATGGAACAATAACAGTATTGTCCAAGTCCCACACTTCGTGTATCACAACTTATATATAAAATAACAAACCTGTGAAAATTTAGGCTCAATCGGTCATCGGAGTCGGGAGAACATAACGGGAATACCCACTCTTGTTTCCGCGCGTTTCGCCGTGTCATGACATGTGTTTAAAATAAATCCGTAATTCTCGCTATCGAGAATTGATATTGTTTTTATGTTTTCTCAAAAAGTAAAGCATTTCATGGAACAATATATATATATATATGTTTTCTGTACCGAAAGTGCTTTCGGTAAACAGTATTGTCCAAGTCCCACACTTCGTGTATCGCAACTTATATATAAAATAACAAACCTGTGAAAATTTAGGCTCAATCGGTCATCGGAGTCGGGAGAACATAACGGGAATACCCTAACCTTGTTTCAGCGCGTTTCGCCGTGTCATGACATGTGTTTAAAATAAATCCGTAATTCTTGCTATCGAGAATTGATATTGTTTTTATCTTTTCTCAAAAAGTAAAGCATATCATGGAACAATATATCAATTTTTTTTTTCTGTACCGAAAGTGTATAATGGCTTTAAAGGGAAGGTACACGTTTGGTAATTACTCAAAACAAATGTTGATAGTATAAAACATTGTGGGAAACGACTCCCTCTGAAGTAACATAGTTTTTGAGAAAGAGGTAATTTCTCACTAAAATAATAAAATACTTCTAGCTAGAAGTCTTTTATTCCTATCTGAAAGCAGACAAATTCGTCCAATAAGGGTGCTTTTTCTTTCATCATTTTCTCGCAATTTCGATGACCAATTGAGCCAAATTATTTTATGCTTATGATGGTATACACCAAGTGAGAGCACTGCTCTTTGACCAGTACCAAACGTGTACCTTCCCTTTAACTCAACATAATGCTATGTATGGACAGGTTTGCGGTGACTATCTCTAATGAGTTGGGGTGGTTCTAAAAAGAACCATTGGTTTCAACTCGTCATTTCGATGTCTCCAGAAGACAATCAGAGCATACTGATCGAAACGTCAGGTTGAAACCAACGGTTCGTTTCAGAACCACCCCAACTCATTAGAGAAAGTCATTGAATGGTGTTACCTCAAACCTTTCCATAACGTATTACCACCATACAAAGTTGACCACAAGAAAAGGAATGTCCATAGAGTGTATGCAACACAGCGCTGTGGTACATTGTATATTCAAATTACTGCGTTGTCTTAATAGATGAATGTTTGTAACATAAACAAAACTACATGCACATAATTCATAACTTCCTAACATGAATGCAAAACAAATATATGAACTAAAAGTATACACCCTTTTATGGTGTGGCGGTTTAAACTTTCCGCCGTGTTCAGTTTTCCGAATGACCAAATACGGTAAGATTACGTCATGCGATGCCTGCGCACAGCAAGCGAAAGTAGTCAACTGTTAGTGCCGTACTGAGTCCCGGAAAACTGAACACGGCAGAAGACTGAAACCGCCACAATGGCACCACTCATCGTGTCCAGCCCCTGAAACAACAAAATAACTCTGTACTCCAAACCAAAGATATAACTAAATATTGTACCAAAATAAATAAGCTTAACTACATTTTACCCAAGATATTTTACCTATACTGTACATGGAAACACATCCATTTTAAATTCTCAACATATTGCAGATATGCATATCCGTTTTTTTCCATCACCATAATTTATACATGATATGACGCCATTTTTACTCAATACAATCACACACAATGGTCAACATTTTGACCTATGACCTACTAAACATCCTTTCAACTGACCACCTTTCAAGAGCATAATCTTAGTAAATATTTTCATAAATTTTCTTGTTGCGACAAAGCCACGATCTTGATTATTAAAGTGTTTAATCTTTGGAGATATGTTTTAATATTTTTAATACAACAGACGTTCTTTGATTATGTTTAATCGTCTTTTTTAGTTGAACTCCTCGCTTTGAATAAAGACATTGCTTTATTTCTTACATTTATTGGATCTGAATAAATTAAACTCAATACTCAATTTACTCTTGGCTTTAATTTTGAGTTGTGCATTATTCTTTCTTTTTGATTATTATTTTCAAATTAAGCGGTTTTTTTTTCAGTCAATCAATCAATCAATCAGTCAATCAATAGATCAATTAATCAATAGATCAACTAATCAATCAATCAATTAATAAATTGACAATTATGTAAACACAAAATGTCAAAATCTTTCTTTTCGATAGATAATTTGATTGTTCAGGCAGTCAATCGATCAACCAATTGATTGATTGATCATCCAACCGACCAAGCTATGGAGCAACCAATCCATTACAGCTTATATAAATATGTGTTGCCTTTCTTTATATGTTTTGTTGACTTTGATCAAAATTGTTATTTACCAATTTTTTACTTGAATAATCATAAATAAAAACAAAGTTCATGTGCAAAAGACTTAGCTTGGGTACTAGGAATTTAAACTACATCATTCTTTAAATTATTAACTTTTAATATTCCGAGTGATTCCATCCAAATTACAATAAATAATACATAAATAAAATAACGATGTGTTATAACTTATGGCCTAATATCCCGACGTATCGATGTGAGAGTTCACAGTAAATTTGTAGCCTAAGACTCCCTGTTATCACGACAACACAGCCCATTTTGAGACACACTTTTTTCTTTAGATAGATGAACTCAACTCACAGCCCAATCACTTATACATTTTGTATGGGGGGCCTCAACTGTCACAAACTGTTGTTGGCACAGATTCACAACTTTTTTAAATGGAGAATGTGTATGTCAGGTACTTCACCGAATACCATGGAATGTTTTCTTGCGTGCGCATATTCCACTCTACTATACATTCTTCGCTTACACAGCTAGCGCAGAAATTTGGCACTTGCACATTAGATGGAGAATAGTAATCGTAATTGCAAAATTCACTTTAAGCAGAGCCATGAACATGGGCTTGGTGCGGTTTATCAACATAAGAATGGTACAAACAAGTTCCCTAGTGAACTGACTAATTCCTCAAGGCACGTCAGGAGTACAATGATCCAAACACATGCAGTGAAGTCTAGGCATCAGACAGAGAGTGGCAGCTAGCTCTTTATGCCATTCTTACCATTGGTCGATTCCATGGCACATTGAGGCTTCCATACACTGACTGTTCTATCCAAACACCTGCAGTGAAGTCTAGGCATCAGACTAGCTGTCCACACCATTCTCACCGTTGGTTGATTCAATGGCACATTGTGGCTTCCATACACTGACTGTCCTATCCAAACACCTGCAGTGAAGTCTAGGCATCAGACTAGCTGTCCACACCATTCTCACCGTTGGTTGATTCCATGGCACATTGTGGCTTCCATACACTGACTGTCCTATCCAAACACCTGCAGTGAAGTCTAGGCATCAGACTAGCTGTCCACACCATTCTCACCGTTGGTTGATTCCATGGCACATTGTGGCTTCCATACACTGACTGTCCTATCCTAACACCTGCAGTGAAGTCTAGGCATCAGACAGAGTGCTACAACTAGCTTTCTATGCCATTCTCCCCATTGGTTGATTCCATGGCACATTGGGGCTTCCATACGCTGACTGTCCTATCACTGCTTGTTAGGAATGGCATGAAGTAGGATGGGTAGGTAAGAGAAGATGGCAAAATAAAATGATAAATTAATAGATATGAAAACCTTTTGACAAGAGAGGCAACAAAACGCATGCAAAGTGTTAACCATTTTACATGATCATATAATCTACCATGCAAACGTTTGTTGCTGTAGTAGCTTTTGAAATAAATTGCGGATCATTAGCATATATGTGTTATTCATGATTTATTTAGCAACATGCATGCCATGCCACGTGTTTGCTTCTTTTCGTTTCCATTGCTCTTATAAATCTTACTAGCCAACAATATTTCTAGTGCCACTGAAAAGTCTTGGTTAATAAAAAAATCCCTGCTTGTTCTCTTTCTACTTCTGGTTTGAAGCTGTGTTGCCACAGAGACCTTATCGCAAACACTCGCATGCGGCTGTTAGTCATGGAATGAGGTGCATGCTGGTCTAGCCAGCGATCAGGTTTGATCGCTGGCTAGACCAGCATGCACCTCATTCAACAGTTGGCGCTTGCACAGTGGATATTTATGAAAAGGTCAATGGACATGGATATGGATGCAGTAATAGCGACTAACACGTACCGGGAGTTTAGAACCCCAAAAATAATAACAGGCAAATTTCCTAAAAGTGAAAAATGATTTGGGTAACACAGGGATTCCCTGGGACATTAAGACGCTTAACAGTAAATTTTAAATAACTTCCCATTAGTTTACTTCATTTAATTTCTTACGAAGCCAAGGAGACTGTGAAGCCAACGAACCATAGAAAAGCAAACTTAGTCACAATACCATTGTATACTAGAGCCAAGAGCCCCACAGAGAAAAACAGAAGGGACATAAGCTCGGTTCATGCTTGAAGAAAATACGTTATCACACCCGCTCGTGGAAATACAGGAAAAATAGCGTGTCTGCGTCCCATATCCAACTTGGCCTTCGACCTCGTTGGATATGGGACGCAGAAGCGTGATATTTTTCCGTATTTCACTCGCGCTTGTGTGATAACTTATATTATTATATATCAATAGTTCATATTTGATGAAGATTTGATAAACTGTGCCATCTGACATGCAATCGAGTCCTATCTGATAACGAATACGATCGACGATGAACATTATTTGCCTTATAAGTCCACACTTTCACAACATTACTATAAAAATATAAATCAAAAATCATATCATTCATTCATTCAAAAAAATAAAGCACAAATTGTAAAATAACATGTTCATGCATTTGGCATTAGAATGCGTTAAGTGTTATAAAACAAAATGGCATGCGGCATAAATGTTTACACAATAATAGTGAAAATTAGTACATTAAATTGAGAAAGTAGTTGCAAATTAAATGTTTATGATACCATTTTATTAGAGTTGATTGATATTTAGTTTTGCAATTTGCGAATAAAGTTATTGAAAAATTGATAATTTTCAGATAAATTTGCCAAAAGATAAGTGTTATTTTTAACATAAAAGTAAAGGGGAAAAATGGAAAAATTTGAATTAGCATTCATATTTATAAAGAGGGAAAATTTTGTGTTGTTAAGAGCTTTGTATCACACGGATTTGACAATTAGTCGACCTTGACACCAAGTCCAAAATCTAAAATTCACATGAACCATCAGGTCTGGTCATGAATAATAGGCCTAAGACTCAATACAAGAATCAGAGACATTAACACCTTGTTCTTGTGATGTCGCATAATTATTATTTTTATTATCTCTTATACTGGTATGGTAATTGTTTTGAGGATATGCAAATTTCTCTGTGCAAAAATGTGAATCAAAGTTGGTCATCATGAACCAACTACAATGGACTTTACCGCGATGCTGTAATAAGATTCAATTTAATGATCAGCAACATTAGTGATGTCGCAAAACATGATTGTCTATAGTTACTATTATTATTGTTACTACTATCAATGTTTAAAGACAGTGGACACTATTGGTAATTGTCAAAGACCAGTCTTCTCACTTGGTGTATCTCAACATATGCATAAAATAACAAATCTGTGAAAATTTGAGCTTGATCCGTCGTTGGAGTGGCAACATAACTATGAAAGAAAGAAACGCCCTTGTCACACGAAGTTCTAAACTTGAGGTCACGAAATCAAATTCGTGGAAAATTACTCCTTTCTCCAAAACTAGGTTACTTCAGAGAGAGCTGTTTCTCCCCATTACTCGTTACAAAGTAAGGTTTTATGCCAATAATTATTTTGAGTAATACACTATTGGTAATTACTCAAAATAATTATAAGCATAAAACCTTACTTGGTAACGAGTAATGGAGAGAGGTTGATAGTATACAAAATTGTGAGAAAGGGCGCCCTCTGAAGTGACGTAGTTTTCAAGAAAGAAGTAATTTTCCAAGATTTTGATTTTGAGACCTCAGAATGAGATTTTGAGGTCTCGAAATCAAGCATCTGAAAGCACACAATGTGTGTGACAAGGGTGTTTTTTCTTTCATTATTATCTCGCAACTTCAACGACCGATCTAGCTAAAATTTTCAAATGTTTGTTATTTTATGCATATGTTGAGACACACCAAGTGAGAAGACTGGTCTTTGACAATTACACAGTGTTTAGTGTCTTTAACTGGTTTGAGAATATGAAAGTTTCTCTGTGCAATGGTGCAATATATATGAATCCAAACTAGACTTACCTTGATGCTGTAAACACATGCGTCTTATTGGTAGCAATAGAGTTGATTGGACTTGTATGTGCTTTCATTTCTCCAATAAGTGAGCAGTCCCATAAATGCCACAACTTTAAGTAGCCTCCACGGCAGCCGCTAAGTAAGCAATCACGTCCTGGCAAGAAGTCTAATGCACAGATCCAGTCCTTGTGTGCACTGTTGATAGTCTGGACAAGAGGTTAGCGCAGTGTATGGTCAGAGAGGGTAACAATTATTACTATTATTAATATATTTATTCGGCCAAAAACATTCAACATAAAGGCGTGTACATTACAAAGTAAGAAGCGTCATACATCAAGGATTGTCCAGATGCAAGATAAAATTGCGTAATAAATATTGTAACACAAAATTCCTGTGTCAATCACCACAACAAAACGGAGCAATGAAACACACTAAAAACCAGTATTTCTGCTTGAATTCCTGACTGTTTTATTCCAGACGTCCAATCTTTACAGATCCACAGGTCTGGCCATAGGAAAACATCTCCAGGCGAGCGGGTTTCCCAATCTTCCAGCAGGGGACCAACCGGCAACTAGCTCCACCACGGAGCCGTGCTGGGCCCTCTACTGGCTGATTGGCACAAATGTTATAATAGCAATCAAAATTAATAGTAATTCACTGGGCCTTGGATTCATTCAATTCAATTAATCTTTATCAAATCCCAAAACGGGTAATTTGAATGCTAGACCATGGTAAATAAATTGAATTATTAAACCAGTTCTAGGGCTAGATAATACAATAACAAAACAAAAACAAATTTAAGATATGAAAAGAAAATACCTGGTGACTGGGTGATATAATTTAAAGTCTTTATAAGTGAGATTGTGAGATTGTTAGGGCAAAAGAAACGCCGATCTTACTCGTCACAATACAACGATTTAGCTTGAATAGGGGCTTTTGCAACTTTTGAAACTCGACCTTAAGCCACTCAAGTGTCCATAAATCCACCAAACAACATCGTAGCGCAACACAAGATGTGTCAAAACGTGCAGAAATTAACGGTGAATAGAAATAAACAATTAAATTTTTGTATACTGTTCCAGGTTCCGATAAATCCGACCTTTTGTAAGTGTTTAGATACTTTATTGGCGCAGTTTATTTGGTTCGGTGCGACTCTGGTGGGCCTGTCTGAAACGTGTGTAAGATAATAATAATAATAATGAACGGCACTTACGTATATAGCGTTTCACACAACAGTTCAGAAGCGCTTCACAAAAATTAATGAGTAAACAGGTAAGTTTTCAGCAGATGTTTGAAAATGTTCTCGTTTGGAGCAGTTCTGATGTTGTGCAGCAAGTTGTTCCAGAGTGAGGGTAAAGAATATGAGAACAAGTGGTGGCCATATGACTGGTTTTGCTACTTTGCACCAAACAAAACAAAATGAAATGAACTGAAATACCTTGAGTTGTTGTTTCTTCTCCAGATCCCATTTCTTAATACAAGCGTCTCTTGATCCACTGAAGAGAAGTTGTTTATGAATAGCGATGGATTGTATCCCATCATAATGTGGAGGGTCAAGATTATGCTTTGCCGTTAAACAGCCAGTAGCACCACTTGGGACTTCAAACACCTGTTGAGTTATCAAACAAGATAGTCAATCAATTATTCGATCAAATACAGATATTTCTTTTATATTAAAGTCGATTTTAAAATTTCTCTGTTTTTGTAAACTCAGTATGTTTGTAAATGAACAAACTGCTTGTTTTGAAAAGTTAAAAAAGTCAATTAATGATTTAATCAATCAATCAATCAGTAGGTGGTAAGTTTAATAGATGTTAAATTTGCATCTGGGATAAAGAATATTAATTTTGGTTTTTACCCATACACCGATGTGTGTCAGCACTGTATACTTAGTACTTTCCCGAGTCCTATGAAAAAATATCACACCAGAGTAACATGCCTGTGATATTTTAAGCGATCTCGGTAGTCTA
Source organism: Asterias rubens (assembly GCF_902459465.1). Classification (NCBI taxonomy): domain Eukaryota; kingdom Metazoa; phylum Echinodermata; class Asteroidea; order Forcipulatida; family Asteriidae; genus Asterias; species Asterias rubens. The sequence continues at coordinate 6,785,726 of NC_047075.1, forward strand.
GTTGGTAAGACACTGCTCTAGAATTGCAAGGGTCGTGGGTTTGAATCCCACCCAAGTAATATGCCTGTGATATTTTTTTCACCGAACTCGGGGAAGTACTGAGTATACAGTGCTAACACACATCGGTGTAGGGGTAAAAAACAAAACTAATAGGTGGCAAGTTGTCAGATGAAATGGATGTTTCATTTAGGCATTTTTCTTTTAAGGAGCTTTCCCGTAATTGGTAAGAAAATAATAACACAAATTTTGAGGTTTGGTTTGCTACTTGCCTTGATGTAGTGGTCTTTTGATCCAGCATACACGTAATCACAATCCTCCTGAGTGTCAACCACAACACACATAATAGCCGCTGACGGTCCACCAAACAACTTACAAATCGCTTGAAAACTGCAATACAAAATAAAAAAACCTTATAACAGGCCCTGAACTTCTCTCTTGAAAGGGCAAATCAATTTCTCTCTGGTAAGGGGCACTTCTATGGGGCAAACGTAAATTTGTATTTGAACTTTGCAAAGGGCACCAGAGCAAAAGCACAGAGCACCACGGTAAATGCTGTGTGTGCCTTTTTGTTGTTTCGCCTGGTTTACTAGGCCTGTAGTAATTAATAATACATGTATACATGGCATGTAAATAAAAACTTCGTAATATTTCACCAACTTGTTAAGCAAACCAAACTTATGATGTGAAATGGGTCTTTTAATTAAAAAAACAAAATCTGCATACCTGAAAACACTGCCTAGCAAGTTTCTATGCTTAGCAAAAACTTGGTGGGGCACCAGTCAAGACAACATAAAAAACAGATTAACAATTTTCTATGCTAAGCAAAAATCTTTGTGGGGCACCAGTCACACCGATGTGAACTTTAGGGACTTTTGACTTGTAATCAGTTTCTGCTCAACATATTTGTCTGTGCTTAGCAATTTGTTGTGCGAAACTGGGCCCAGTAGGACAAATAATGAGCAATTTTGGACACCCTACATGTATATACATTGTACATTGTACATTGTAAGAACTGTTTATTACATTGTACATTGTAAGAACTGTTTATTATAGTCTTCATGTGCAATTTTGGACACCCAACATGTATATACATTGTAAGAACTGTTTATTATAGTCTTCATGTGCAATTTTGGACACCCAACATGTATATACATTGTAAGAACTGTTTATTATAGTCTTCATGTTCAATTTTGGACACCCAACATGTATATACATTGTAAGAACTGTTTATTATAGTCTTCATGTTCAATTTTGGACACCCAACATGTATATACATTGTAAGAACTGTTTATTATAGTCTTCATGTTCAATTTTGGACACCCAACATGTATATACATTGTAAGAACTGTTTATTATAGTCTTCATGTGCAATTTTGGACACCCAACATGTATATACATTGTAAGAACTGTTTATTATAGTCTTCATGTTCAATTTTGGACACCCAACATGTATATACATTGTAAGAACTGTTTATTATAGTCTTCATGTTCAATTTTGGACACCCAACATGTATATACATTGTAAGAACTGTTTATTATAGTCTTCATGTTCAATTTTGGACACCCTACATGTATATACATTGTAAGAACTGTTTATTATAGTCTTCATGTTCAATTTTGGACACCCAACATGTATACATTGTAAGAACTGTTTATTATAGTCTTCATGTGCAATTTTGGACACCCAACATGTATATACATTGTAAGAACTGTTTATTATAGTCTTCATGTTCAATTTTGGACACCCTACATGTATATACATTGTAAGAACTGTTTATTATAGTCTTCATGTTCAATTTTGGACACCCTACATGTATATACATTGTAAGAACTGTTTATTATAGTCTTCATGTGCAATTTTGGACACCCAACATGTATATACATTGTAAGAACTGTTTATTATAGTCTTCATGTTCAATTTTGGACACCCAACATGTATATACATTGTAAGAACTGTTTATTATAGTCTTCATGTGCAATTTTGGACACCCTACATGTATATACATGTACATTGTAAGAACTGTTTATTATAGTCTTCATGTTCAATTTTGGACACCCTACATGTATATACATTGTAAGAACTGTTTATTATAGTCTTCATGTTCAATTTTGGACACCCAACATGTATATACATTGTAAGAACTGTTTATTATAGTCTTCATGTGCAATTTTGGACACCCTACATGTATATACATTGTAAGAACTGTTTATTATAGTCTTCATGTGCAATTTTGGACACCCAACATGTATATACATTGTAAGAACTGTTTATTATAGTCTTCATGTTCAATTTTGGACACCCAACATGTATATACATTGTAAGAACTGTTTATTATAGTCTTCATGTTCAATTTTGGACACCCAACATGTATATACATTGTAAGAACTGTTTATTATAGTCTTCATGTGCAATTTTGGACACCCTACATGTATATACATTGTAAGAACTGTTTATTATAGTCTTCATGTGCAATTTTGGACACCCTACATGTATATACATTGTAAGAACTGTTTATTATAGTCTTCATGTGCAATTTTGGACACCCAACATGTATATACATTGTAAGAACTGTTTATTATAGTCTTCATGTGCAATTTTGGACACCCTACATGTATATACATTGTAAGAACTGTTTATTATAGTCTTCATGTGCAATTTTGGACACCCAACATGTATATACATTGTAAGAACTGTTTATTATAGTCTTCATGTTCAATTTTGGACACCCAACATGTATATACATTGTAAGAACTGTTTATTATAGTCTTCATGTTCAATTTTGGACACCCTACATGTATATACATTGTAAGAACTGTTTATTATAGTCTTCATGTTCAATTTTGGACACCCAACATGTATATACATTGTAAGAACTGTTTATTATAGTCTTCATGTGCAATTTTGGACACCCTACATGTATATACATTGTAAGAACTGTTTATTATAGTCTTCATGTTCAATTTTGGACACCCTACATGTATATACATTGTAAGAACTGTTTATTATAGTCTTCATGTTCAATTTTGGACACCCAACATGTATATACATTGTAAGAACTGTTTATTATAGTCTTCATGTGCAATTTTGGACACCCTACATGTATATACATTGTAAGAACTGTTTATTATAGTCTTCATGTGCAATTTTGGACACCCAACATGTATATACATTGTAAGAACTGTTTATTATAGTCTTCATGTTCAATTTTGGACACCCAACATGTATATACATTGTAAGAACTGTTTATTATAGTCTTCATGTTCAATTTTGGACACCCAACATGTATATACATTGTAAGAACTGTTTATTATAGTCTTCATGTGCAATTTTGGACACCCTACATGTATATACATTGTAAGAACTGTTTATTATAGTCTTCATGTGCAATTTTGGACACCCTACATGTATATACATTGTAAGAACTGTTTATTATAGTCTTCATGTGCAATTTTGGACACCCAACATGTATATACATTGTAAGAACTGTTTATTATAGTCTTCATGTGCAATTTTGGACACCCTACATGTATATACATTGTAAGAACTGTTTATTATAGTCTTCATGTGCAATTTTGGACACCCAACATGTATATACATTGTAAGAACTGTTTATTATAGTCTTCATGTTCAATTTTGGACACCCAACATGTATATACATTGTAAGAACTGTTTATTATAGTCTTCATGTTCAATTTTGGACACCCTACATGTATATACATTGTAAGAACTGTTTATTATAGTCTTCATGTTCAATTTTGGACACCCAACATGTATATACATTGTAAGAACTGTTTATTATAGTCTTCATGTGCAATTTTGGACACCCTACATGTATATACATTGTAAGAACTGTTTATTATAGTCTTCATGTGCAATTTTGGACACCCAACATGTATATACATTGTAAGAACTGTTTATTATAGTCTTCATGTTCAATTTTGGACACCCAACATGTATATACATTGTAAGAACTGTTTATTATAGTCTTCATGTTCAATTTTGGACACCCAACATGTATATACATTGTAAGAACTGTTTATTATAGTCTTCATGTGCAATTTTGGACACCCTACATGTATATACATTGTAAGAACTGTTTATTATAGTCTTCATGTTCAATTTTGGACACCCAACATGTATATACATTGTAAGAACTGTTTATTATAGTCTTCATGTGCAATTTTGGACACCCAACATGTATATACATTGTAAGAACTGTTTATTATAGTCTTCATGTGCAATTTTGGACACCCAACATGTATATACATTGTAAGAACTGTTTATTATAGTCTTCATGTGCAATTTTGGACACCCTACATGTATATACATTGTAAGAACTGTTTATTATAGTCTTCATGTGCAATTTTGGACACCCAACATGTATATACATTGTAAGAACTGTTTATTATAGTCTTCATGTTCAATTTTGGACACCCAACATGTATATACATTGTAAGAACTGTTTATTATAGTCTTCATGTGCAATTTTGGACACCCAACATGTATATACATTGTAAGAACTGTTTATTATAGTCTTCATGTGCAATTTTGGACACCCAACATGTATATACATTGTAAGAACTGTTTATTATAGTCTTCATGTGCAATTTTGGACACCCTACATGTATATACATTGTAAGAACTGTTTATTATAGTCTTCATGTGCAATTTTGGACACCCTACATGTATATACATTGTAAGAACTGTTTATTATAGTCTTCATGTGCAATTTTGGACACCCAACATGTATATACATTGTAAGAACTGTTTATTATAGTCTTCATGTTCAATTTTGGACACCCAACATGTATATACATTGTAAGAACTGTTTATTATAGTCTTCATGTTCAATTTTGGACACCCAACATGTATATACATTGTAAGAACTGTTTATTATAGTCTTCATGTGCAATTTTGGACACCCAACATGTATATACATTGTAAGAACTGTTTATTATAGTCTTCATGTTCAATTTTGGACACCCAACATGTATATACATTGTAAGAACTGTTTATTATAGTCTTCATGTGCAATTTTGGACACCCAACATGTTATACATTGTAAGAACTGTTTATTATAGTCTTCATGTGATCTTTGCCATGCTAGTTCTTTTTCACACTGTTTTAAGTTTCTGTTAAAAACTCATTTGTTTGAAGCTGCTTATTTGTAATCTGCTTACTTGTATAGTATCTTTCACTCATTGTATATTTTATTGTTCTCTTTATGTGATTAGAGGCTTTTGTATTTACTTAGCACTTTACAAATGTCTTCATTATTAGTATTATGAAACTTACTTGTTTAGAGACCAGACTCTTATGATGTTCCCTGCAGCTGCATATAGTCTGGTTCCGGTATCGTTGACAGCGATATCATTGATCTGTGATTCTCCAGTTGGTAATGCAGCGCTGCGGTATAGACTACTACCAGCGCTACTATCTAATACATGGCCAGAGGAACTGTGGGTAAATGAAGTCATATAAACACAATGACAAGATGGAAATAAAGGTAGGGTTGAAGTAATAATTTACAGTGCTTGTACATGTACATGTATAGCGCTGTTCTAACATGATCATAGTCATAGAAGTACATATAGAGGGTTAATAAACTCCCAATATGAATGACGATAAAGAATTATTTGGTGAGAAAGGATTATAGAAACCATAAAACTTGTTCTTATAATTTAAAGGACTTTTACAGTAACGTATCAATGCACTTAATAACATTTGTTCTGTTTAAAAGCACTGGACACCTTTTGGTAATTGCCAAAGACCAGTATTCTCACTTGGTGCATCCAATATGCATAAAGTAACATATAACACCATTTAAAATTTGGGCTTAATTGGTCATCGAAGTTGCACAAGAACAATGGTAGAAAAAAAACACCCTTGTCACACAAGTTGTGTGCTTTCAGATGCTTGAACACAAGACCTCAGCTGAGAATTCGATTCAAATATTTTTTTGAGAAATGACTTCTTTCTCAAAAATGTACATTAATTCAGAGGAAGCCGTTTCTCTCAATGTTTTTTAATATCAACAGCTCTCCATTGCTTGTTACCAAGTAAGTTTTTATGCTAACAATTATTTTGAGTATTTACCAATAGTGGCCAGTGTAGTGGCTTCAGGCAGCCAGCTCTGTGAAAACGGGTCCTGGCTTACCTTAATGTCTTGATACATTTTGCAGGTTCCCTGATATCCCATACTCTGATATACGCTGTGGATACACTGAATACTAAACCAAGCTTCTCACTGTATCGAACTGTTCCTACGTTGTTAGGATGACCAGCAAGGGTCGTCAGTTCTTGACCAGTCTCAAGTTTCCAAACTTTCACTGAGCGATCTGTAAAGGAAATTATGGTAGATTTGAAAAAACTATCAACTATTCTTGTTGAACTAGTTTATGACAAAGGAAATTATTATGTTATTGCTGGCAAAATAAAAAAGAATAAAAAAAAAGAAGAGAGAGTTAAGTTACTTGTGAAGTACGAAACTTATGTACATGCTTGTCTTGGTCACGCTCGATGTAAAGTATTTCCCTGGTCTAAGGCAACTGTTAATTTTGGTCTGAGGCACATGCTAATTTTCACATGTGCCGCCATCCCAGGCCTGCGTATTTAACAGATTTTAGTGCTGAGACAAAATCGAACATAGATTTACAAATTGGTTATCTAAAAAGAAGAAGAAAAAAAACTTCCTTAGCCATTTGTTCAATAATAATTGTCAAACTATTTGTGAAACAGCATAAAAGCTAAAACTCACTTTATAAATATTGTAATGAGTGTTTTTATTGGTCAGAATTCTTATCAATTAAAAACTAACATTTGATTTCAGAAATAAAAAACATGTTCTTCATTTGATGTGTTTTCCTGTTCTGAAACAAGCAAGACTTGCACAGTCTACAGTCTAACCTTTAGAACCACTGAATAAGAGTTCATCTGTAGCTTGTACCGATAGTACAGCTTTAGTGTGTCCTTCTGCTGTATAGGAACAAACCAGTGGCTGCTTGCCTTGAGGTTTGAGGGCCACTGGGTTGATTATTATTAATAATATTACTTCTAGTCTAACCTTTAGAACCACTGAATAAGAGTTCATCTGTAGCTTGTACTGATAGTACAGCTTTAGTGTGTCCTTCTGCTGTATAGGAACAAACAAGTGGCTGCTTGTCTTGAGGCTTGAGGGCCACTGGGTTGATTATTATTAATAATATTACTTCTAGTCTAACCTTTAGAACCACTGAATAAGAGTTCATCTGTAGCTTGTACTGATAGTACAGCTTTAGTGTGTCCTTCTGCTGTGTAGGAACAAACCAGTGGCTGCTTGCCTTGAGGTTTGAGGGCCACTGGGTTGATTATTATTAATAATATTACTTTTAGTCTCACCTTTAGAACCACTGAATAAGAGTTCATCTGTAGCTTGTACCGATAGAACAGCTTTAGTGTGACCTTCTGCTGTATAGGAACAAACCAGTGGCTGCTTGCCTTGAGGTTTGAGGGCCACTGGGTTGATTATCCCTCTGTAATACACAAAGCAAAATAAGTTTAGTTTATTAATTTTGTATAGTTTAGTTTAGGTCAAACGAAGAAGAATTCACTAGAGTGGGACTTGACCCTGCAAACTATGGATCAATGCACCTGAGCTCTGTTAACTCAGGCATCCAGCCCTTTGTTGGCAGTACCCCTATTTTGTCAATATCTTTAAAATCCCTCAGACACAGTACTAAAGTCGGTTTAACTCATCGTTCAACCTGATCGAGTTCAACTCTGTGTGTCTGAATGGTACTAAAGTTAGTCCGAATCGAGTTCAACCCATAAAAGATAAACCGTCCAGGGAGGGGGTTTATCTTTAGACCACTTTGAGTTTATCTTGCAACACTGTGTGTGGACAGAATAAAAAAGACCACATCTGGTTTAACTCACAACAGACGACCCATTGACCTCCGTAATCATTCTGTAAACACCGAATGTTAGAGTAGCGGGGTTGCGTTTGACCTCTTACAACCGAAGATGAACCGTATCAGGTTGAACTCTGTGATCTTTGAATGCAAGGGGAACAACTTATATGACCACCTTGAAAGTTAGACCGGTTCGGGTCAAACTACGAATGCTGTCTGTTCAGGGGAGCATGCAATGGACCCTTCCCATGAAATATGCTAATCACATTCACGCATGTGTACAGACCCTGTTGGTTGGCAAACGCCATAGAGTTGTGCACTAAGCAGACGCGCAATCGCGTCTGCGTCACGCACCCATTAGCCGTGTACAAAACAGCGCGATGTTCCCTCATTTTGCCAACCAAAACGTTAGTGCGCACGCGCTATGTGCAATTTACATGTTTCATGGAATGGGTCTATTCAGACATACAACGACTACCACAAGTCTAGATAAGCGGCAGCAGAGGGATCACCTTAAGAGGAACCATTTACAAAGTAGGATTTAAGATCTTAAAGCTTTTTTTTATGTAGCTTAGTGCCTGTTTCTTATTTCTACTTGTAGCAGCCACTTTTGACAGCCCTACTATTTTCCTCTTGCACAGAAGTTCCCACTTCTACAATCCTCTAAAGAATACCTGAGATTCAAGTCATTAATGAAGATACGATGGAGGATGGTACCACCATGCCCCTAGATTAGTGGACAAGTCGTTAATTGTCCAACGCGGAGAGAAAGTCCAGTTGTGCATTGCTCTCGCAAGATCACAGCTCTCGCGCAAACTGCTGGTTGCCGACTTCTACTTTAAATGGGACCGTAGTCGTGAGAGCAGTACATTAGTCTCGCGGGGCCAGCAGCCTTGCAAGAATACCGCGGGAATTGCAGGGAGAGTCAGAACGATATCACTGCGACAGACATTTAACAACTTGTCCACACGTCTGCCGTGCCCCATAGCGAGCAGCACATCTAGCAGGCTTCAAATTTTTGTGTAGAAATGTGCCCATCTGGCAGAGTAGAGAGTGGTTGGTTGTTACTAAGTACCAAGTTTTACAAGGCAATGTCTACAAGTCATGCCTTCATGCAGTAATTTGCGCCTCAAGCAAAATATCAAAGTTCATACATTGGCAGACCTGATTTTATTTTCGAAGAGTGCAGCATTTTAGAATTTGCAATAGAAACTTCAATAAAAATAAAACTTGGGTACTAAATAAACGGCAAAGCTACCGTATAATTTCAGGACTGAAGACAAATATACAGAAAAATACGAATAAATATAAACATGCAAAAAGAAAAGAGAACACCACAAAAAGGACAAACCTTTAAACCATCTGAAATTTTTGAAAGTTTGTTTGTGCATTGGTCCAGTGGCTTTTAATAGTTGAAATGCATGTACATCAACAAATAACTCTACATCAACAGAAAACACTGCACTATATTGAAAGCAGTTACTATTTACAGCACATACTTGTATACGGACAAATATGAGTTATAGATCAATAGATAAAATCAATGAGAAAGCAAAGACTAACAACATCTGGAAGAAAACAAAATCAAAAATGAGATAAACCTACCCATCATCTTCCTCAGATTGTTTACTAGAGTTTAAAAAGCAAATAACCATTGTGAAAAGTATAGTAACATGTCAAGAACTAAGAAATGTTTGTCATGAGCTATAACGATAACATGCTGAAAATAATGTTAATAATATTGAGGTCACAGCACACGTACATGTACATGTATTGTACCAACCAGGTACATGTACATGTACCCAAGGCGCTGAGTACATACAAACTTTCAGAAAGATGTTATTGAAGTGATGAATTCTGAGACCCATTTATGTAGCACCTTACAAGATCATCCTTCAGACATTCAAGGCTCTCCATGGACTAGCCCCTACCTACATACAGAGCATGATTCAGCCTCGTACGGTCAGGCCGGGTCTGAGGTCATCTGGCAGCATGCTCTATGTTCCTCTGACCCGTTTATCCAGCTATGGGGACAGGGCGTTCAGTAACATTTCACCACGCCTCTGGAACTCTCTGCCTCAACATCAAGGACACACATGACATCTCACGATTCCAACATTCTCTCAAAACCCATCTCTTCAGATTAGCCTTTGCAGATATAGAGTGAAATTTTCTTGTTGTTCTTTGACCAGCGCCTTTGAATGTTCTACAGATTTAGTGCGCTTTAAAAATGCTGTACTATTATTTTTATTATTATTATTATTATTATTATTATAAGGGTTTACAAGGTGCTACTGCGCATTATGCAGCCACAGCCAGGAACACCAGGGCGAACTCCTTATCTTTTTCAATAAGAGCACCGGAAACGAAGCAATAGTTAAGTGTCTAAGGATACAAGTGTCACGGCTGGGGGACTCTCAATACTATGTCTTAGGTTAAAAGAGTCAAGTTTACGAGATAAGTAATGACAAGTCTACTTCTTAGATTCCAGAAGTCGTCTTTGTAGATTCCCGTTCATTAATTTGGTTAAAATGAATGAGTCAACAGAAGTGTTGACTGAAAAAGTTTATTTATATTCTGGGAAAAACTTCTTATCAAGAGTAGGGACTAACCCCAGTGTTTCTGGTAATAGCAAACACCCTCGTTTACAGGTTTCCTCAGGCACGGAGCTACAGCAACTAATTTCTTCTTGTATGAGGCATTCTGGTTTTATTACCAGAAATCGAGTAACAACAAAAATAGAAATAAGTAGGATTTTAAAAGTGAGAAATACGAACCTTCCATTACGTGAAGCAGCTGGTGAGTTGTTCTGAGTAAGACGAGAAAACACGTTGTCACTTCTGGCTTTATTGGGTGGTGGTGAGCTTGGAGGTGATGGGTCGGGAGTATGCTCACTGCGCATGGCAAACAAAATAAAATATGAGATCGATCGGTCATCGAAGTTGCGAGATAATAATGAAAGAAAAAACACCCTTGTCACAAGAACTTGTGTGCTTTCAGATGCTTGGTTTCGGGACCTCAAATCTAATTCTGAGGTCTCAAAATAAAACTTGTGGAAAATTACTTCTTTCTCAAAAAAACTTCAGAGGGAGCTGTTTCTGACAATGTTTTATACTATCAACAGCTCTCCATGTCTTGTTACCAAGTACGTTTTTATGCTAACAATTATTTTGAATAATTGCCAATATTGTCCAGTGCCTTTAAAGGTTTTATTAAATAAGTCCCAGTTCTCTGAAACTTTCTAATGTAACTTACACTGAGCCGATAGGAGATGAGTGAGTGAGTGGTTGAGGAGCAAGAAGGTTATGAAGCTTCCTTCTGAGTAACGGAGATGAAGTATCAAGACGCTGACCAGGTCTGAAAAACAAACAATACATGTAACATAAGACAACATTGAAACGTGTTTCTCTGAAAAACTTGCAAACATGAAGCCCAACTATTAACATTACTATCAGGGACCTACTCTGCAACCTGGTGCCATATTTTATGGTTATATCTCCAGTTCTATATCGCCCTGGGTAAGTTAAGAAGGGTGCGTGTTCTTATGTGGTGCGAGGAAAGAAGAGCTTTGTGTGAGTCTGACGATGATGCCAGGTTTTCAAACTGTTCATGTATGGAGCCATGTGGTAAGTGCAATGGCCTTTACACCATAGCTACTCCATTCCTAGATCCAAAAGGAAAGCCAGGGACACAGCCTTAGCAGTTGCTGCACCGCGCTTGTGGAATGAACTACCAACAAGTCTGAGAGAAGCTGCTTCATTGGCTGTGTTTAAATGACTACTGAAGAAACTTTTGTTCCCAAAACATAATTTGCTCCTCTTGTTTGTTTATCTTTAGGCTCGCGTTGGTCCTTTTTGTTCTGCTTTTGTTATTGTGTTACCCTCCCTTTGTTATGTGCTTTGTTCTTTGTATAGTGCCTTATAAATGCTTCTTATTTAGGTAGTCTAGTTGGTAAGACACTGCTCTAGAATTGCAAGGGTCGTGGGTTCGAATCCCACCCCAGTAACATGCCTGTGATATTTATTCACAGTATACAGTGCTAACACACATCGGTGTATGGGTAAAAAAACAAAATTAATATTCTTTATCTCCGATGCAAATTTAACATCTCTTATTCTTATAAATGCTTTGTATTATATTATTTACTACTACTTACTTTTCCCTCCTTGCTGACGTGAGCCTAGGAGGAGGTAAGATGACAGTATCTGTAGAATGACTCGAGTCATCCCCCGAGTGTTCACTATACTCCATAAGAGGCAGAAGAGGGGTAGGTTCACTGGGGTCCTTGGTGCCTGCATACAGAAGCTCTTCTTGGGTGGCTGTACGACGTCTTGCCTGGTAGGAAGATTAGAAAGGGGTACTTTAGGGTAATTTCATACCAAATAACCAAAAGTTCTAACAAGTTTGTCAGGCCCCATCTTAGATTATTATTTTTTTTTAATTTATCTTTGTATCCTATCTCCTTGAAATAAAGGAAGACTTTAATGCATTTAGAAATGAAAGTTAATGAAAACAATCACTTCAAAATTTGTCACTTCTTTCAGGAAGCCAATTTGTAAGAAGCTAATAATAAACATCTTGTAAACTAGTTTGTATGAAAACCATTTTTTAAATACGCATTGCTGTTACCACTTTCTGCAACACTCAATAGCATGTTTACAATCCACTTAAGGATAAACTGAAAGGATGACAACTAGAAAAATAGTTTTAGTACAGAAAATTTCATGTTTTAGTCTGGATGAATTTATATCCTAGATGTGCTGGATTTGGGGCTTTATTTGCCAACCAAGGAAAAGTACTGGGGTGTTTCCCACACCACCCCCCCCCCCAACCTTTCCCCTTATGCCCTTGTTCACCACAGCCCTGCCCACACTCTCAAGAAATATTCCCCCGAAAAAAGAAGGAAACCAATCAACCAAAGAATTGAAATTGTCAGCTTACCTTGTCCCTTGTTGTCCGAACCGGAATTTGAGAAGCAGGAATTGTGGGTAGTAGGCAATCAAAAGGAGGTAACGAACCAGTGTTAGCATGATTCTGCAATGCATTCTGGGTACTAGCACTTCATCCACCAATCACAATTCAGCACAGACAGGAACGACATGCAGGCACAACGAAATATGGGATAACCGGGAAAGAAAGTAAAAACACCGTCATGGGTTAATTGGTGGAAATGTCATGCAGGTACAACACTACGAAATCCACTCATTCAACATATCAACTAATCAACTAAAACCATATCCACACATCAAGAACATGTACATCCAACTGAGAGAAGAACACACCATAAGCCCTTTTCACACTAGTCTATTCCCCGGGTTGCCCCTGGGGAATAACAGCCAGCCTTTTCACACTAGTCTATTCCCCGGGTTGCCCCTGGGGAATAACAGCCAGCCTTTTCACACTACTCTATTCCCCGGGTTGCCCCTGGGGAATAACAGCCAGCCTTTTCACACTACTCTATTCCCCGGGTTGCCCCTGGGGAATAACAGTCAGCCTTTTCACACTACTCTATTCCCCGGGTTGCCCCTGGGGAATAACAGCCAGCCTTTTCACACTACTCTATTCCCCAGGTTGCCCCTGGGGAATAACAGCCAGCCTTTTCACACTACTCTATTCCCCGGGTTGCCCCTGGGGAATAACAGCCAGCCTTGTCACACTACTCTATTCCCCGGGTTGCCCCTGGGGAATAACAGCCAGCCTTTTCACACTAGTCTATTCCCCGGGTTGCCCCTGGGGAATAACAGCCAGCCTTTTCACACTACTCTATTCCCCGGGTTGCCCCTGGGGAATAACAGCCAGCCTTTTCACACTAGTCTATTCCCCGGGTTGCCCCTGGGGAATAACAGCCAGCCTTTTCACACTACTCTATTCCCCGGGTTGCCCCTGGGGAATAACAGCCAGCCTTTTCACACTACTCTATTCCCCGGGTTGCCCCTGGGGAATAACAGCCAGCCTTTTCACACTACTCTATTCCCCGGGTTGCCCCTGGGGAATAACAGCCAGCCTTTTCACACTACTCTATTCCCCGGGTTGCCCCTGGGGAATAACAGCCAGCCTTTTCACACTACTCTATTCCCCGGGTTGCCCCTGGGGAATAACAGTCAGCCTTTTCACACTACTCTATTCCCCGGGTTGCCCCTGGGGAATAACAGCCAGCCTTTTCACACTACTCTATTCCCCGGGTTGCCCCTGGGGAATAACAGCCAGCCTTTTCACACTACTCTATTCCCCGGGTTGCCCCTGGGGAATAACAGCCAGCCTTTTTACACTATGAACCCTTTACCCCTGGAGTGCGTTTTGGCGACCCCAACCAGAAACATTGGTCATCGGTCGAGCGTTTGAGCGTGTTCGGTTGAGCGTGGTGACGATGCTGCTCTACAGACCAACCGGTAACCGCCTTGTTGAGTCAGTTGGGGTTTGGTTGGGGTCGCCAAAACGCACTCCAGGTCTTCCCCAAGTCTGCTTGGGCAAATAGGAATAGCCAACCCTGCTCTCGAGTATTCTTGGGTATTCTTGAAACGTACAACCAGAACCAACAATATGGAATAGGGACACAGTGTGAAAGTGCGCTGGGGGCAACCCTGGGACCAAACGAAAGTCACATGGCCTTCCCCCAGGGCTGTATTTCATGGGGATAATAGTTCTATACAATGTGAAAAGGGCTGCTCACTTGTTATTTGGTAAAAAAATCTCATGCTAAAAAAACTACTGACCAATCCATTCATCATCCACTAAGTCAACAAAATCAACTAATCATCAACTAACTGCATTGCACGTAAAACCATATAATGCAAGGATGACACTCAAGGGAAGAGCACAATTTAAGGGGTGAAATCAGAAACATCCTAGTTTAATTACGAGACAAAAACATTTATGTTTTTCCTGTAAATTGACTTATTTATTTGTGCTTAAGTTAATTTGTAAATTTTGCAAGGTCAATGAAGAGGTAAAGGGAATCTTTATTGAGATATTTTACAACATTTGGTCCTGCACAAACTACAGTGTATACGTTACTATGGGAGTACGCTTATCAAGACATGTTGAGTCTCAACCAATAAGGTATGGGCTAAGGAAGATCCTTCAGTTAAACAAGCTGATGGTCGAGTGAAATGGCAAGCACTGGTCTTGCTTGCTAGTTCAAAGGCATCCCAATTTCATTTCAAATATGAATCGTGAAATACTATCAAGGTCAGGAATTTCATATGAAGAAACAAAGCTCCAATCTTAAAAATTTAATAACAAGGCACAACAAGAGAGGCCAGAGTTCAACTCTCTGTTTTAGAGTTATTGCAGTCTGCAGTTTACTCGGGAAAAGGACAAATTAGTTAGGGTATTTTCATTAACTTAAATTAACTTTTTTATTTGTGCTTAAATTAATTTGTGAATTTAAAAAGGTCAATGAAGAGGTTAAGGGAATCTTTATTGAGATATTTTACAACATTTGGTCCTGCACAAACTACAGTTGATAAGTTACTATGGGAGTACGCTTATCAAGACATGTTGAGTCTCAACCAATAAGGTAAGGGCTAAGGAAGATCCTTGAGTTGAACAAGCTGATGGTCGAGTGAAATGGCAAGCACTGGTACTAACCCTGAAATATAGCCTCAACAAATAATGTAAATATATTTTGATTTACTTCTTGGTAATGACGAGCATTTTCAGAGCTTGAAACATAAGTATTAAGAAAACCAGGAAAGCTATGATGATTACTGAGAACCAACTGAGCAGTTCCAAACATTCAAATCGGATTAACAAAAGATAATCCAGATTATTAATCAAAATTAGTTAAACAAATTATTAATCCAAATAATTAATCCATCCAAATAAATGAAGGCCAAAGAGTCAGATTGTAGCACAAGGTTTGAAGACAGGACCATTCATCAAATAGAGATGATTTTCAGGGGAAACAAATTTGAAACACACATAAATTGACATAAAGAATAAACAAACAAATGCAAAAATAATAAGAGAACATTTATAACAGAATGAAAATAATGAAAGTAATTAAAAAAATAACAAGCATGAAAAGCACACCAGTAGACAGGAACAGACAGGAACAGACACAAGAAAGGGAGGAATTGAAAATAAATATGGACCAAGGAAGAAGCAGAAAAAACAAGAAAAGAAAAGGAAAAATGAATTAAAAACTCAGCAATAAGAGACCAGTGGCCCGAGGTCATATTATAACTGTTGACTACTTTCATGACTAGAGGAATAATTATCTTGAAATGTAATATCTCAGATAGTATTTCAAGATTTGTCTTTTCATAAATTATCAAACAAAAAGATATAAAAAAATCTTGAAAGGAGTTTTTTTTAATTACAATGTATTGTTTCAATATGACCTCAGAAAAATGCAATACCAAAAGACCACATATTGATCACATAAACACACTAACATTCACCGCTGTCATGCATTAAAATATTGTAAACAAATGTACTGTAAAAAACACACATACACACACCCCAATACACACCCCCAATAACAATAATTTTAAAAGAAATGTATGACATATTTATAGAACATTTCTTCACTTCTTGAAATAATAAAGTAAATTTGTTGAGAAATAAAGAGGACAAAAAGAGAGTGACCATCATTTTTTAATTTTGTTTTGTTTGATCAAGAAACAGAAACATTTTCATTCCTGAATAAATTGATACAAACGAAGTTAACAAAACTTTTGTGAGCAGTTATAAAAAAACTCTTTGCGAATTAAAGAGATGAACAACTTTCATGTAACATGACCAGACAACAAGATGTGGTTACCAAATTTCATGACTCATGGATTTCTTCTAATGTACATGAATAAGGCTAAATAGTTGTATTGCATGTACAATGTAGATGGAAAAGTGAAGAGTATTTAAAGGCA
This sequence comes from Asterias rubens, assembly GCF_902459465.1. Lineage (NCBI taxonomy): Eukaryota > Metazoa > Echinodermata > Asteroidea > Forcipulatida > Asteriidae > Asterias > Asterias rubens. Next base: position 6,802,486 of record NC_047075.1, read on the forward strand.
GTGGACACTATTGGTAATTGCTCAAAATAATTATTAGCATAAAACCGTTCTTGGTGTTGAGTAATGGGGAGAGGTTGATGGTATAAAACATTGTGAGAAACAGCTCCCTCTGAAGTGCCACAGTTTTCGAGAAAGAAGTAATTTTCCACGAATTTTATTTCGAGACCTCAGATTTAGAACTTGAAGTCTCGAAATCAACCATCTAAACACACAAAACTTCGTGTGACAGGTTTTTTTTCTTTCATTCTTATCTCGCAATTTCGATGACCGATTAAGCTCAAATTTTCACAGGTTTGTTATTTTATGCATATGTTGAGATACATGTACATCAACTGTGAAGGCTATTCTTTGACAATTACCAATTGTGTCCACTGCCTTTAATTATCACTTTGCGTCGCAAAAACTTGACTGTGACTCCGCCTGGTATCCTTTTTCTGAATTTGTTTAGACTTGTTTAAGGCCGGCTCCTTGGAGGTAGTAAAGGCATGTTGCGAGTAGGCTGAAGGAAGATTACAAAGTATTCCCGGTCACCAATTTAACGTCCCCACTAACCAGAAAAAAATACGCTTAAAAGGCAGTGGACACTATTGGTAATTGTAATTACTCAAAATAATTATCGGCACAAAACTTACTTGGTAACAAGCAATGGGGAGAAGTTGATAGTATAAAACATTGTGAGAAACGGCTCCCTCTGAAGGAACATAGTTTTCGAGAAAGAAGTAATTTTTCCACAAATTTGATTTTGAGACCTCAAGTTTAGAATTTGAGGTCTCGAAATCAAGCATCTAAAAGCACACAATTTGTGTGACAAGGGTGTTTTTTTCTTTCATAGTTATCTCGCAACTCCGACGCCCAATCAAGCTCAAATTTTCACAGGTTTGTTACTTTATGCATATGTTGAGATCCACCAAGTGAGAAGACTGGTCTTTGACAATTACCAATAGTGTCCACGGTCTTTAAATATAAATTGCTGATTCTTGGCCGAACGTAAAAGAAAAGTTTCTGCTCCCAATAAGCAGAGTCATAAAATTAGACCCAGATGACTAAAGTGACTAACCTTGTTTCGATGGGCGAGGGCGCTCTAGAGCTTTCTGCACTACTACTGCTCTCTGGTTCCGGTTGGACATAGAGACCATCAAACTCTACATCTAGCTCCTCCTGCTCCGATAAGACGTGTTGAAGGAGCTGGGCTTGAAGGAAACTATTCTGCTCCTCCTGGTGGAGTTTGGCTTCTAACTCCTTCACTTGGGACTCCTTCTGAGATGCGTGCTGACCCTGAGATTCCATAGAAACGAAATGACTAGATTAGATTCAATTTAGAGCTGCTAAGCATACAAATTTGGTTAGCATGAAATTTGATACAAACAGGATTACCAAGCAAATTTCCATTTGTTGCATATTGCTTGTTACTTGTATTCAGCTTTTATTTTGCTTATCCAAAAAATCACATGGAATTTTGGTTGGTAATCCTGTTTTTATCAAGGCAAACATTTTATGATGAGCAAATTTACAAGTGCTCAATGAAAGAATTGAAATTGCCTTACATTTGTAGCTTTTAAACTGTTAAGAATACATGTACATAACAATATGATAGGCCTAAATAGTCAATATCTTTGTTGGGGGGGGGGGGGGGTGCCAGTCAGAAGCCAATCAACTGTTAGCTGCTGTGCAGCAGATTAGTATACATTACAAAACTTTATAGATTTGCCTGTTGCTATGACAGTACCTCTGCTGCGGGGAGTTCGACTGATGATCAGAAAGTGGGTTGTGACTAATGCCAAGCAAACTAATTGAAAACTCTGAAGTTTTGAAAGAAAATTTGAGTTAAAGAATTTTAATTATTAGTACACGTAGATAATTTGTTGTGCTACTTCGTGACTTTGCTGAGATATTGTTAAATGGTGCAAACTCCTGGCAGGTCAGCATTAAGGGGGGTGCAAGCTCTGCTACACATAATGGAACCCCATTGATGGCCCCTCCCTCTCCTCCTTCCACCCAATGGAGTTTGCATTAATCTCAAACCTTATTGATAGTCAGCTGTAGGAAGTGTTCCAGCATGTATTTAGCCTCCTGCAACGAGCAGTGATCAATGACAACAGCAACATCTCCTGCATCTACCTCATCCTGGGAAGTTATCAAGCAAACAAAACGGCTTGTTAAGAAGACTACACATACACAACTTAAACACACATGTACATGTACATGTAATTTCTATGATTTGGTGCCATTTTGTACGGAAAACAACAATTTAATGTATTGGTGTTTGGCATACAAAACTCTAATGGTTTACCACTTGTACTACAAAAACAAAATAACATTACTAATAAAACACTGAAATAAACAAAGGGAAAAAAAGAAAGAAAAATGTAGAGTAGTTTTAAAATTCTTTACCAAGTCAATGCTGCATAAAATGACAAGAAGTGCACAATCAGGCTTCAAACGGTCTAAAAATTTGTTACAATTTTAAATGATTTGTGTCAACAGAAGAGTTCAACTTGCATTTAGGGTGAGGTACATGTATGCCATGAAATAAGGGACAAATTTAAAGAAAGAGACTTTCTTGTAAGACGGTGGCAGTTTATTTTTTAATGTTTTCAATAATGTAATGACTAACAAACGAGATCACTCCAATTGAGAAGTGTAACAGCATTGGTGCAGTAAAGATTTCCAAAATTACATGAATGAAATAAACATTTTGTAGAGGTTGGGAAAGTAAAAGTCAGTCACTCAAGATGTTCGGGTTCAGAAAACTTCTATATGTACCTCCATGAGAAAACCTACTGGGTAAAAAACATACGCAAGTATCTGGCACTCATATTAGGTGACACACAGTCATGGTTCTATTTTACTACGAGGGAAAACAGAGCAAAAAAAAAAAAAGCTGTATTACACTTTTCTCATTTTCATTTTTGTCTGCACACTTTTTGACTGAAAAACGACTATAGGCTATCAATAAGACTGGGATTGTTATGAAATCACATAGATTTTGTTTGGGTTAAATTTGTGAGAAATGGAAGTTAAAATAGAGGATAACTCTTTGAATGTGGAGCAAATCATGAAACAAATTCGTAAAAAAAAAAACCATATGTTTTGCTCTTTATGGATTTGTTTTAAATGAAATTTTGGTACAAACAATCATGTTTTAAAAGGGCTACACAATTATGATAAAAATAAAATCATAAACTCATACACAAGATGTCATGTAAAATCACTGATGGGTAAAACACACACGGTCATGCAAGCACGAGTACACACCATCAAACCTTTCTACACAGTGACCACATGTACAACCCTTGTGTAACTAACTTTATACATATTCATGTAACACACAGAGTGAAATAAGCCATTTGCATGTTAGATTTGAATGTTGTCTGGTACAATGACGTGCGTCATCACAAGTTAATACTATTCAATTGTTATACCTCTGTACAAATTGTGAAGTTTGATTGGTCGAGAACCAGTCACGTGCTGTGCAACAAAAACTCATGTACATGGCTCGACGGGCCGGGTAACATGAAAAGTGATGTACACAGGTGTACATCACCTTGATCGTTCCCAGCGTTGGTCGATTTCCAGCGCTGTGTACGAAACATCCGCGGGTACGAGGGAATTGTTTCTTGTTCGTCTGCTTATTAAACAATGAATAGTCCGTCGTAATATTGTTTGAAGATGACAACAGAACTACGAGAAGAGGAATAATAATGTCTCAGGAATAATAATGTTACAAGGGTATAACAAAACAATTGTTGCACGCTGTGACTGGGGTCCATGGGTTTTGTACACCCTCGAGGGAAAATGGCACCCTTGGCTTCGCCTCAGGTGTACAAAACGCCATGGACCCCAAATCACAGCGTGCAACAATCGTTTTGTTACACATTGGTAACATGACTATTCCTCTTCTCAAAGTTATGTTGTCATCTTCAAACATTATAACGACGGAGTATGCATAGTTTAATAAGCAGACAAACAGTTGTTCAAATAAGAAACCATTCTTCACTGTTCCCTCGAACTTGCAACCGTTTCCTAGGAAGCACTAGAAATCGACCAACGGTGGGAACGATCAAGTTGATGTACATGTACACCGATTAACATCACTCATGTTACCCGCCGCGCTGTGCAGCCATGGTACATGCGTATTTGTTGCACGGCACGTAATGGTTCTCGACCAATCGTACTTCACAATTTGTTACCGAGGTATAACAATTAAATTTGAATTTCTCAGACTATCGAGACAGTTGCTATGTAACATGATTAGGGCAAACTTTTGCTTAGTTACGCAGGAGCAGGTGAACACCCATACAGGAATCTGAATGGATGTGTATGTCACAATGGTACCAGGGTTTGCTCATCTAGAGGTTGCTATACAAAAGCTTGCCCTGAGCCATTTGACATAGCAACTGTCTCTATAGTCTGAGGAATTCAAATTTAAGCGGTAAATTGTGACTAAGCAAGTCATTGTACCAGACATTATTCACATCTAACTGCAAATGGCTTATTGACTAGAGTGCTACATGTAACTTGTCCTGCATTCTAAAGCCGTGCAGGAGCATGTGCGCACAGATGTCAAAGCGAAGATTTGTCATGCAATGTTGATATGTTTCTTCGCGAGATCGCAAATTGCATTGCAGGATGATGTAATGTAATTTTGTAAAGTTGCTGCACAAGATTTGTACGAAAATGTAACACATAATCCACATACCCATGTTCCCTCCTGTTTTGAGAAAAAAACAATAAAGTGGATTAAATAAATAAAATCGACACAAGTCCTTCAATTACAATCATCAAACCAAACAATGGACAAAAATTAGTATTTGATTTTTCACCTGCTTCTGCCATCATTTAAAAAATAAAGGTTTTTTTTTTTCTTAAATTAAAAAAAAAATCTTTTGATTAGACACTACTCAGTACGCACACAGCTCTCTATCCAGTGGTGCTGAAAAGAGGAGAGGTATGTGTCAGGCATGAGAATGGGCGATGATGACAAAACAGGAAATCCATTTTGTGCGTAGCAAATCAGAAAAATGCATTGTCCGAATTTGGGGAAAGGTCCAGAATTTAGGCAAGGTAACCCAGGCGTCAGCTTCACACTTTTTGGTCAGTAGACTTTTTAAATATTCCACACATGTTCCTTTGCTGCTGAATGGGTAAGCTTACAATTTCTGATTAGAGAAGAGGGATTAGCGACATCCTAATGAATAATCCCCTATAACTTACCCCAAATTTGTTATATCAAATTCATACTGAACTCATAGACCACAAATTTGAAAGTGAAAACAACAGGAATTCCTGTTTAAACGGGAAGATTCTCATGTCTGTTGTATACATTGAAATGATGGCCTTTCCACCATTTGATAACCCATAGAGTTGCAAACTTCAAGGAGCCTTTAGTGAACAGTATCCTCAGAGATTAGTTTATAAATATGGAGAAAAATACAAAATGAATTGTTTACCAGAGAGATATGAAAAAGTCTCAACTCACTTAAAAGTATGAAGTAATGGAAGTTAATGGAATACCCAAAAAAAAAAAAAAAAATAGTATGAAGTTTTTCATCCCTGGAAATTAGTTGAACAAATAAGCAACAAACAATAAACAAAACATGTTTCAGCAACCAGGCCCCGATTCCATGACGTCTGCTGCCACCAAGTGTCCCAAAAGTCTCCCATAAAACAATGCAGCTGATGTAAGACTAGGGAAATGTGATTCAATTTCAAAGACCTCATCACAAATAAACAGCAAACAAATGTTTCAAAAACACATGACGTGAATTTACCTTTCCTTCCATAACTTCCATGATATTAGCCTGGCATTCCGTTATCTGTTCTTGCACATACTCAATATTCGCATTCAGTCCATCAATCTGATCATTCAACTCCGATACCGCAGTAGCGTCTTTCCCAGCTCGGATTGCCTCATCACGACGACGGAACGTCTTCTCTCGTTTCTTACTGAGGCGTTGCCGATGGTGGAGGTAACGCTCCATATCTTGCTCCATGTGGGTGATGGTCTGCCGTCTGTTTACAATATCAGTTACCTAGATATAACGATAAATCAAAAACGATTACTTGCAATCTAGCTAAAGCCGGCCTCAAGTCCACCTACGATTTTCTTGCAAACTGTTGGCAAGGCACAGACAAAATATGCTTAATCGTGTGCCTGCGATTGGTTCCCGACTATTCCATTCTTCCAAATTTTTTTGAGCGGAGACTGTTTCAACGCCTCAATCCCAAATCGCTTAGCAAGTATTCTTACCCTCCTTTCAATCTGTGTCCACTTCTGCTTAGCGGCTCTTGATGAGTACTCACTGGTACCCTTGCGTTCATGTCGTCTCTTCTGACTCGCAGCACTCAGTGGGTGCTTCCTACGAGCTGCTGTAGTCGCCTGCAGTGATGGGGCTGGGCCGTTGCTTTTAGCTGAAGTGTCTTGCTGCTGTGGGCGGCGACTCGTTATTCGCCCGGCTACTTTGTCAGACATGGGTTTGGACATTTTGCGAAGATGTTGTACCTCAAGGAAAAACAAAAGTAAATAAATTAAAATTAGTTAAATAAAGAAAGTATTTCAAAGTTCAACGACTCATGATGAGTCTGAAGGTATAATGCAGCTGCGGTGGCACGATTATTCCAGTAATGACAACACAGTGGTCACAGCTAGGGTGCTCAGGTTGGCACAGTGGTATCCTTCCACTTCTAGGACCATGGTTCCAATCCTGCTTGGGTTGCGTTTCAGTCACTACCTGGCTGCATAGGTTTTCCCTGGAAAAAAATTCTTTGGGATTTTCCCGCCATGTGTAAAATGGAAATGTCCTTAGTTGTCTTCTCTCCACTGAGTTATTTTAATTAAATTGATTTTCTGACACGTCTGAGAGTTCTTTGCTTCATAACCGGAATCAATAAATGAAATGAAACTAGTTTTTGCAATTGACAGTCTTAACTATTATTTCATGGGTTAGCAGGGCAACATAATACTACACTAGCCATTATTCGCTGACACAGCTAGCGCAGAAACTCGGCGCTCACACAGTTAGCGGAGAATGGTGATCGTGAGCACAGACATGAAATTGCAGATTAAAATGTCTCTTGAGCTACAGCTGTGGCTTAAAGGCAGTGTGCACTATTGGTATATACTCAAATCATTAATAAGCATAAAACCTTACTTCCTGTGACAAGGGTGTTTTTTCTTTCATTATTATCTTGCAACTTCGACGACCAATTGAGCTCAAACTTTCACAGGTTTGTTATTGTATTCATATGTTGAGATACACCAAGTGAGAAGACTGCTTGTTGGAAATTACCCAAAAAGAGTCCAAGTTTTATTCCTACCTCTTCCTGTCTTCTCTTGAGTACAATCTCCTTCTGCCTAGCCTCTGCCTCAAGCGTCTTGATCTTACTTTCATGTTTCCTTGATTCTTTCTTGAGTTTCTGGATGGCTCGATTGCTAACCGCATCCTTCTCCCTCGCTCTCTGCTGCTCCTCACGGATTTGCTTCATCAGTTTCACCTATTAATAAACAAAAAGTATTGATAAACATTTTATTTCATTTCATACCTTAATTCTCGATGTGAAGCCATTGAATCTCAGAAAAGTGAACTAAAAAGTAATCGTACTAGCCAAAAGACGCGTGGAGTTGGTGGATTTCCATGTTATTTAAAACTGTTATTTTGATTAATGTGAATGTCAGTTATATCCTAAAACAGTACAAACCTTAGTTTCTTTCATCTTAGACAGATCTCCAGTCAGCATCTTCATCTGACGCTCAAACTGAGATTTATTCCTCAGTAATTTGGAATGTTCCTTGGACGCTTTCTGCATTCGATCTTTCTCGCTGCTCAACTTCTTCAGTTTGATCTCAAACTCCTTCCTAATCTTCTCGGCCTTTTCTTGTGTTCTTGTCTCGGTAAGAGAACCTAAATAAAAAAACATAAACAGTTAACATCTCAAGTATCTAGTCAATTTTTCTTTGTTAATATTGGTTTTTACCTATACACCGATGTGTGTGAGCACTGTATACTCAGTACTTTCCCGAGTCCTGTGAAAAAATATCACAGGCATGTTACTCGAGGACTGGGGAAAGTCCTAAGTATACAGTGCTAACACACATCAGTGTACGGGTAAAAACCAATATTAATACTCTTTATCCCTGATGCAAATTTAACATCTCCAATTTGTCTTTGTTCAACCCCCAAAATAATTTTAAAAATTTACCCAGTCAGTTTCCCTTGCGGTTTATATCGACATCTGAAACAAAAAGTTGCATCACCCTTATGGTGATCCCTGGCTGCCGCTTCCCAGGTTGTATCGTAATTTGGGTGTGATCCCTGGCTACACGGCAGTTAACGATTGTATATCTTCTGACTGGCACCCCCAAACAAAGATATTGACAAAATGGGGATACCGCCAACATAGGGCTAGATAACTCAGTTGGTAGAGCGCTGGCACGTTAATCTGGAGGTTGTTGGTTCGAAATCCCACTCTAGTAAAACAAAACTTTGTTCAACCCAAAAATCATTTAAAAATTTACCCAGTCAGTTTCCCTTGTGGTTTATATTGATAAATATATTTTATCCATACATTTTTTACCAAACTGGACTCTAAGAGGGCGAAGAAAAGGTTGAAATAAATTTCTTTAATATTGCTTCATATTTCCCCTCCCCTTCCCCCAAAAACAGCTTTATGTTCGCTCCGAAGAACATTAATGGTCAAGTGGTTTGCTTTTAAAAGCACAAATATGTCCTGACCGAGTGGGGTGTTGTGGCCGAGCGGATAAGTGCACCAGGACTCAAGCTCCGGTGTTTCTGTTCGGATTCGACTTGGGTTCTTCAGCAAGATTCGTTCTTCAAATGGGACTTAAAGCTGTCGGTCTTGTGAGTTGTGTAATTCTCGTAAAAGAACCCACTGCACTTGTTCCTGGTTCAATGATTTGCAGTATATTGTGCACAGCACCTTGTAAACTATTACATGTGCTGCATACGTGTACATCAAGCCTTAAGGCTAAGTCACACTGCAGCAATAACGACAACGATAATGATCATGACGCAAAGAGAATGCATCCTGTTGGTTGTATGAGCGTGTGGGTTTTCTGCGTGGAGCAAATCAACCAATAAAATGCGTTCTCTTTGCTTCGTGATTGTTATCGTTTTTGTTATCACTGCAGTGTGACTCGACCTTAACAATACCTTGCAGGAAAAAAAATGTAAGCGCTTTGAGTGCACTCAGTGAGGAATATGAGCACTTGAAAGAAGCAACTAAGATTATTATTGTTAGTAACTAAACATACCCATATTAGTAAGTATCTTATCTCGCTCCAACTCTGTTTCTCTAATCTTATCTTGTAGAGACACCATCTTCATCTCGTACTGAGCTTTCAATGTTTGTAATCTTCTCTGACTCGTCTCTAACTCCTCGATCAGTCTCTGTTTGATGTTTATCTCGCAGGCTAGGTCAGCGAGGTCCTCCTGGAGCTGTGATTGAGCTGAAAAGAAAACAAATCAAACAAAATGTTGAGTTATTTATTTATTTATTTATTTTATTCAACATCCAAACCATATAAAAACCAATAACAGCATGGATAAAAATACAAAGCAACTAGTTAAAGAGAATAGAGTATGAACAGCAAAGCAGAAGATCTCAAACTTAAATACCCAAAAGAAGAACATCCTTCAAAGAATGACAAGCAAACTAAAAAGGGGAGAGGTTGCTAGCATGCTTAGCCAAGATCCACAGCATCTGGGCCCAATTTCATAGAGCTGCTCATTTCTGCTTAGCAAACAGTTATGAAGTAATATTTCCTACTTAAGCAACTCTAAGAAAGTTGGCCATGACAATACAATGATACAACTGTAATATACTGTTGGGACACAGGAATTTGCTCGAATATAAGCGGTTTGACAATTCACAAATATTCTCTTGTAAGAACAAAAACAGAACAGGTAAGAATCAGCCGTTATAAAAAACTAAATAAGGACATTTAAAATAGAGCTATTTTGGTCACTGACATGGTGGGATGTAGAAAACAATGCAATGTGTGGACTAGGTGGACAGTCAATGAAGAACTAAAAACCAAATTGAGAGCTAAGGATTGGCGAGGGAATCGTGTTGGGAAGCAGAGCTACTTACTTTCCATCTGAAGATCTACCTGGAAATCTGTATCAAACCAAAATTAAGCCAGAGTCTCAAATTTAGTTTTTACCCTTAGACAGTAACCTGCTAGGAACCCCTACGCGTAATTCTCTAGTTATTATTGTTACCTTTCTCATAATATTCACTCTCTGAAACACACAGCTCTAGTTATTGTTATTACCTTCCTCATATTCATCTTTATCTTTTGAATCACTATCTTTAACTTCCTCTTCCTCCTCCTCCCCACCTCATACCCAATATCCTCCTCCTCTACTACCTCCTCATCTCAATTCTCTAGTTATTATTGTTACCTTTCTCATAATATTCACTCTCTGAAACATACAGCTCTAGTTATTATTATAACCTTCTTCATCTTATATAGGATTTGAGGCATTGCATGGTGTGTCTACTTGCCAGGTAGAGTTGTTCTTAGAGAACTGTCTTGCTTTATTCTACTGCCGCCGAGTAGATAATCAGAGGTTCGGGAGACTTCTCAGTTCTGAGAAGAACTGTCCTGCTTTTTAACTATTACCAGGGCGGATGGTATAGAAAATAGACTGGACTTCTACTACTTCATCGTCAGGAGACTGACGATGACTGGAGCAATCTAGTCGAAACGTTGAGACCAATTCAAAACTGACTCCACGGCAGTACAGTTAATTATGATCCTATAAGCTAAAGTAGAAGTCCAGTCTATTTTCTATACCATCCGCCCTGGTAATAGTTAAAAAGCAGGACAGTTCTTTTCAGAACTGAAAAGTCTCCCGAACCTCCAATTATCTACTCCGAGGCAGTAGAATAAAGCAAGACAGTTCTCTAAGAACAACTCTACCTGGCAAGTAGATACACACATGGTGTTACTGCAAACCAAATTTACTACTTCTTCATCTTCATCTTCTTAATCACTATCGCTAACTATCCTCATCTTCCTCTTCCTCCTCCTCCCCCTCCTTATCTCCAATATCCTCCTACTGTACTACCTCCTCATCTCGATTCTCTAGTTATTGTTACCTTTCTCATAATATGCACTCTCTGAAACACACAGCTCTAGTTATTGTTATTACCTTCTTCATCTTCATCTTCTGAATCACTATCGCTGCTTTCTTTATCTTCCTCCTCATCTTCCTCCTCCTCCCCCTCCTCATCTCCAATATCCTCCTCCTCTGCTGCCTCTTCATCTCCATTTAGTCTCTCTGAAGTAACTTCAGGTTTTTCTGCATCTTCTTTTTCATCACCAGACTCATTTTCTTTATCAGAATGGCTGCAGAGCGAAACAAAAAAAACAGTAAATTTTCTTTGGTTTTAGAAAATGTGAGTAAAGTCTACAAGAACCTCTTGAAGTTTAAACTACTTTACTGTTTGTTTGCCTTAAAATATCATAGAGCTGCTTAAAGCCATTATACAATTTTGGAACAGAAAACAAATAAAAGTTCACAGATTTACAAATTAGTTACACGGTTTACAGAAGGTAAAGGTGAAAGGCTTCTCTTGAATTATCCATGAAATGCATTACTTTTTGAGAAAACATTAAAACAATTATCAATTCTCGATTGCGAGAATTACGTATTTATTTAAAACACATGTCATGACAACGTGCGGGAAACAAGGGTGGGTTTTTCCCGTTATATTCTCCAGACTTCGATGACCGATTGAGCCTAAATTTTCACAGGTTTGTTATTTTATATATAAGTTGTGATACACGAAGTATGGGCTTTTGGACAATACTGTTTACCGAAGGTGTCCAATGGCTTTAAAGGCAAGTTTCACTATGAATTAAAATAATGGTTCAATTGTTTTAATCCTTGATAAATGTTGATATATACAATAAAAATATGTTTCTACGTTTACCACATTACTTCTAATTAAAGCCATTATACACTTTCGGTAAACAGTATTGTCCAAGGCCCACACTACGTGTATCACAACTTATATATCAAATAACAAACCTGTGAAAATTTAGGCTCAATCGGTCATCGGAGTCAGGAGAAAGTAACGGGAAAACCCACCCATGTTTCCGCACGTTTCGCCGTGTCATGACATGTGTTTAAAATAAATCCGTAATTCTTGATATCAAGAATTGATATTGTTTTAGTTTTTTTTTTTTAAGTTTGATATTTCAAGAGAAGTCTTTCACCATTACCTTCTGTAAACCCTGTAAGGTATTTGTAAATCTGTGAACTTTTAGTTTTTTCTCTGTACCGAAAGTGTACAATGGCTTTAAAATGCTTCTCAAACTGCTTTTTTTCTATTGAAAGCTGCTGTAGGCTTCTAACACAAGTTTGTTCTGCCATTAATTAAAAAAGCGATTACCAAACGTGGGCGACAAAACAGAAGATGGAGAGTGGACAGGGGCATTGCTTGGCAACAGACAGGGCTGGATATAGTGATATGGGGAATTGGTAAGGAGGCTTTCCTCCTGCAGTGGAGTGAAACAGGCTAGACGACGACGACCAAACAAACACCTTCCCTTTTAGCATCTCTGTGAAGTTGGGCTCTGTAAGGCAAGAGATTATACAGACAGCAGTAGAGTTATTGAAGCTACCTGTGTGTTCTTGACTTTGATGATCGTCTTTCTCTAGCTGCTTCAGCCACTCTCATTTTTTCTTGGTCATGTTCAACGTGTTTCCGAGCCTCGGCTAGAATAGAAGCAACACGGCTATTCTCTGGTATTTCAGCCTCAATCCTGAAACAGACACAATGAACATCAGGTATTAGGTAGGATTCGAAAGTCAATTTTTATTAGTAGAATCTTTGAGCAGCATGGGGTATGGTGGCCAAGCAAGATCTGTAATCTGGAGTTTGACCAGCAGAGTGTGGGTTCGAATCTTGGTCGTGACACTTGCTACGTAAAATTGGGGGAGGTAGTGCTTTCTGCTCTACCGACCAAGCTTCGGACTGATGATACCCAAGCCTACATCCGTATGGACTGTAAAAGGGGCAACCCTGTTTCAGCCCTAGGAGTAGGTGGCAATGGCCTCTGGAAAAAAATAATTGTAGCCCACACCTTGAAGTGGCCTTCAGGCCTTGTGTGTTTCTGGCGAAGTGCATACAAATTAAGAAGAAAATAAAACACAGAGTGTCCACAGCAGAGTTCGAACCAGGGGCCAAGAGGTGAAAGGTAAGGAAAGAAACCGCCATACAGCTGTGTGAGCGGAAAATGCTTAAACATAACTACACATAGCACAACTGCCTTGGTAAACTGTGAAATACACATGATTTGCTATTACATGCAGTGATACCACTGACATGATTTAAGGGTCATTGAAAATGAAGTAGTATCACAAAACAGTGTGTCATTCAATAATAGTGTTTTCAATAACTTGTGAGTTTTAAAGGTTCTAACATAAGGCAACTGAGAGAGGTTTGCGGTAACACATTGTGAAGATCTCTTTGAGTAGTGTTGTTTCTGAAAAGAACCTGTCAGTCTGTGGTTAATGATTCAGCACTTCGATCAGTATGCCCTTATTGTCTTCAGGAGAATGTGCTCAGAACATAAAGCGGTTTTAAAATGTGCCAACTCAACTCAACTCAAAAACAACATTATAATAAAACAAACTCCAATCTCAAACAGTAACAAACATGTAGAATGTAAAACGAACCTATGACTAAAGGCAGTAGACACTATTGGTAATTGTCAAAGTTGTGAGATAATAGTGAAAGAAAAAACACACTTGTCACACGAAGTTTGATTTCGAGACCTCAAGTTCTAAACCTGAGGTCTCGAAATCAAACTCATGGAAAATTACTTCTTTCTCGAAAACTATGTCACTTCAGAGGGAGCCGTTTCTCACAATGTTTTAAGCCACCAACCTCTCCCCATTACTTGTCACCAAGTAAGGTTTTATGCTAATAATTATTTTGAGTAATTACCAAAAGCGTCCACGGCCTTTAAAGGCTACGCAATGTGATGAACTACGTAACTAAGATCTGTCTACAAGTACATGTATAAAAATGATAAAAATAACATGTACATGTATGCATGGAAATGATAATGGTCAAGAGATAATGGTTTGACTACGTGTCACATGCAAACATGGGAACAAAATGTTTGGCCAAAAGTATGAAACATGCAACATGTACTACTCGTATGAATCTTGTACAGTGTACATGCATAGGAACATCATGTATGGGCAAGTACCATAGAGTTATATATAAGAACTAGAGGGCGCACGAGTGATGCTTCGTGCACAAACGCCACGGGACCGCAAGATGACAAGCGCGTCATCCTGCACGTGCGTTGAATATGAAATACACATTTGAGGTTTTTGCTGTTTGTTCAACTTACAAAATGGCCGCACAAACACACGCTGTGAGATGCCAGTTTTGTTAACTTAGAAAATGGCCGCCTGCGCGCATGCCGGAGCGCGTATATAGGCCAGTGCGCCCTCTAGTTCTTATATATAACTCTATGGCAAGTACTGATACATGGAACAATGTATGAATCGTGTGTATCTTGGACAGTGTACGTATACGTACATCTGCAAACATGGGAACATTGTGTATGGGCAAGTATGAAACACAACATTGTTATACCTCTGTACAAACTGTGAAGTTTGACTGGTCGAGAACCAATCACGTGACGTGCTACAAAAACTCATGTACCGTGGCTAAGGAAGCACGCTACGCGTACTGCACAGCGCGCCGGGCAACATGAAAAGTGATGTACACAGGTGTATAACACCTTGATCGTTCCCACCGTTGGTTGATTTCCAGCACTGTACGAAACACACGCACGTTCGTGGGAACAGGTGAAGAATTGTTTCTTATTTGAACTATTCGTCTGCTTATTAAACCATGATTAACCTATGCATTGCTCCTTCTTAATAATGTTTGAAGTTGACAACAGAACTTCGAGAAGAGGAATAACAATGTTACCAAGGTATAACAGAACAATTGTTGCACGCTGTGACTGGAGTCCATGGGTTTTGTACACCCTTGGTGGCAAATGCCATTTTCCCTCTCGGGTGTACAAAACGCCATGGATCCCGTCACAGCGTGCAACAATTGTATAATGTAAAACTCGTATGAATCTTCGACAGTGTCCATGCATAAACGGGGACATTATGTACGGGTTATAATGAAACATGCAATCATTGAATGCTCAAACCACTCACCGTTCTCCAGAACAATGTCGCTGCCTAGAACTAGGTAGCCATCATAACAGGAACAAGAATATAAATAGGATTTGAAACTTTGCATGGTGGAAATACAATAGGGAGTAGGGAGGCTTTTAGTTCCTGGCCTACCTACACCAGAGGGATTTCTACAAGAATATAAATGTCAGTTATACCAACTTTATAGGGTCTTGAGCAATGTATAATCAGTGGTGTTTGAAGCTTTGCATGGTGTGGAACATAAGATAAGAATTAACTAAAAATAGTATACATGCGGGTACAACCATGACCCAATTTCATAGAGCTGCTAAGCACAAAAATTTGCTTAGCATGAAATTTCTTCCTTGATAAAAACAGGATTACCAACTAAATTTCCAATTGCTGCATATTGCTTGTTAGTGGAATTTAGCTGTTGTTTGCTTATCCTGAAAATCACGTGGAAATTTGGTTGGTAATCCTGTTTTTATTAAGGAAGAAATGTCATGCTAAGCAAATTTTTGTGCTTAGCAGCTCTATGAAATTGGGTCCGTGTGTAAAATGTCTTTTGGACAAGTAATGGCTCTGAAAAGAGCCAGTACCTTCGTGACGTTTGTCTATAGTTTGGCCTTTGTCTGACACATACAGTATCTCTTTGATTGCCAAACAATATCTGACACTTTTTGTATCCCTGTATCGACCCATTTCACCTGGGCCCAATTTCATGGCTCTTCTTACCGTAAGCAGAGAATCGGCGCTTACGGAAGCAGGAAATTCTGTGCTTACGGCAAGCGTATTTCACGGGTTAGCGGCGAATTTGGGTTTCTACGCGTGCATACTTCACGTTACTAGGCATTCTACGCTTACAAGGCTAGCGCAGAAATTTGGCGCTTGCACGTAAGCGCGATCGCAAGCGCAGAATTCGGCGGTAAGCAGAGCCATGAAATTGGGCCCTGACGTCATCAGCAAAAAAATCTTGAATGCGCCATACTGGTGGGCTATTTCACTGTACGTTTTTATATATAACTCTATGGTGTGCGTTATGCAGTAAAAGTGCGCGTTTTAGGAGACGCGCATTAATACACGTAAACCTAACTTGCCCACCAACATGATGAGCGCGGATCAGTCGCCGCGTGTGACGCGCTTGCAAGAGGTCAATACGAAACCTCTCTAATAAAATTGTAAAGCACCGTTGTCCTGCTGCTATAAAGTACTCTATGTAAGAACCCAGAATTAGTATTTTTCAAAATTATCTCCCATCAAGATCATCAAGTTGCTTCAGTTATGAATAATATTCTAACAATAAAAAACAAATGAGAATACATTACTTGTAATCTGCACTGCTAGACGTCAGCGGGATGTGGGTTGGACTCATCATGGACCTAGAGGGCGCTCTACTTGGTGACTCATGGACATTTTTACGTCGCAGTACAGCATTCAGAGACTCACTTTCAACAAGCTTTGACCTGTCAAGAAAAAAAAATGGAGATAAACATAAGTTCATTTTATCCATCACACCTAACCAGTTGATTTTGAAAGACATAATGTACTCGGGTGGGATTCAAACCACAGACATAAAGAACCTATAGACGGACAGCACCTATGGAAATCAACGTCCAGATATTGTAATTGTGTCGGCACCAGACTATACCCCTAACCGTGGGCAAAATCTGTGAAAAGGCAAGCGAAAACACGTGTAAAGCAATGGGCAAGTGAAGAGATGACGACAGAAAGTGTGTGTTGTTAGGGTAAACAAATCACCAAAGTCTAAGAAACAATGTAAGATCATTAGCTAGATACCTTTTCTGCCGTTAGTTGTTTGCTGTTTCTCCTCCTCTTTCTGAACTTTCTCCAAAACGATGAAAGTAGAAGAATTTTATACAAAAAATATGTTCGTCACACTTTCCGACCAAAAGGCGCGTCGGTGCGTGTTTTGCGCCGGGCGCTGATGACGCATACCGCATAGACTTACGTGCTACTGATACGCGATTGTTTGGTGCGCATTCGACGCGAGCGTACACAACACAGAGGGCAATAGTATGAACTTGCGTTTCAAAGCGAGTTTAAATTGGACTTCCCGGAAAAAAGGTTTTAAACATGACATTGTAACAGTTCAACCTCAACGCCCAACATTTGCAAACAGTCATATGGATTATTTTTTAAGTGTTGTCTTACGTACATGTACATAGTCAGGCTACAATCCCGCATCGAGTCATTATCTCATGCAAATTTATAAAATATAATTAAGACGGTGCGGGCACTGCCTCAAGGTTATACCCAAACGTGTACTAAAGCAGCGGGTCGCGCGTTAACTTCCGCCCACGGTTTGAGAAAGTACAAAATTACAGTTTGGCGCCCCCTACTGTCCGTCTATAGGTTCTTTATGTCTGTGATTCAAACCCATAAGCAGTTCTAAAGCAGTGTCTTTAATACCAACTTGACCATCAAGATTGCCTGTTAGCTACAAGCAGTTTGAATTCTTTATTGTAGAAGCTGATACTGCAACGACTTAAAAGATATTAAATTTGCATTTTGAGGATAAAGAATATTACTTTTGAAATAACCCTATCACCGATGTGTGTTAGCACTAAATGCTCACTTATGTATGCTTACCTCAGATCCTCTACCTCCTTGATGTACCCCTCTACCATCACGACCCTCAACAATCATCTCTTCATTAGCACCAGCAACTCCTTATCCTACCCTCCTGTCACCTAATACCCAGTTCCTCACGTCAGATCTCTACCTCCTTGATGTACCCCTGTACCATCACGACCCTCAACAATCATCTCTTCATTAGCACCAGCAACTCCTTATCCTACCCTTCTGTCACCTAATACCCAGTTCCTCACGTCAGATCTCTACCTCCTTGATGTACCCCTCTACCATCACGACTCTCAACAATCATCTCTTCATTAGCACCAGCAACTCCTTATCCTACCCTCCTGTCACCTAATACCCAGTTCCTCACGTCAGATCTCTACCTCCTTGATGTACCCCTCTACCATCACGACTCTCAACAATCATCTCTTCATTAGCACCAGCAACTCCTTATCCTACCCTTCTGTCACCTAATACCCAGTTCCTCACGTCAGATCTCTACCTCCTTGATGTACCCCTGTACCATCACGACCCTCAACAATCATCTCTTCATTAGCACCAGCAACTCCTTATCCTACCCTCCTGTCACCTAATACCCAGTGCCTTGTGTGTTAGCACTAAATGCTCACTTATGTATGCTTACCTCAGATCTTCTACCTCCTTGATGCACCCCTCTACCATCGTCATCATCTCTTCATCACCACCACCCACTCCCTACTCTACCCAACGTACCCTCCTGTCACCCAATACCCACTTAGCCCAGTTCCTTACCTCAGATCTTTACCTCCTTGATGCACCCCTCTACCATCGTCATCATCTCTACATCACCACCACCACCGCCAACTCTCTACTCTACCCAACCTACTTTCCCGTCACCCAATACCCACTTAGCCCAGTTCCTTACCTCAGATCTTCTACCTCCTTGATGCACCCCTCTACCATCGTCATCATCTCTTCATCACCACCACCCACTCCCTACTCTACCCAACGTACCCTCCTGTCACGCAATACCCGCTTAGCCCAGTTCCTTACCTCAGATCTTCTACCTCCTTGATGTATCCCTCTACCATCGTCATCATCTCTTCATCACCACCTTCCCCATCTCCTGTCATCTTGCTACTGAGACCCAATCTTGCCTGTTCAGCTAGCAGCACAGCTATCCTTGATGTCTGAGAGTCAATCGTCTCCTGCATGGCTTTCACACGTTGTCTCAAGTTTTCCGTTTCAGTTTGAAGCATTGTGTTCTCATGAAAGAGATCGTTGATTTCTTCAACACCATCTGCATTTACCTGCCTTTTACCCTGAAATACAAAAGTTGTTAGATGTTAGTAATTTCTTTTCAAACTGGGAGTTGAACATTGCATTCCTGACGCCCCTTGTTTATGTGAGATCACGCTGTTGTTTATTTATAAGTTCGCTGGTGCTCTGTGTCCAATTTAGTGCAGATTTGTAGGTAACCATCGATCACTTTCTTGGCACATCATTAGTGATTGCTTTTGTATTAACTTGTCAGCATCCCAACACTACAGATGAGTATACAAGAGCATTTTGTCAGAAAATTTAATTTAAGGATTTTTTTATCTGATGCGTCTCGCTTATTGCATGAAAACTGTGAAGATAACAAAAGACCTTTCACCACAGGGTGATGGCAGGTACTGATAAATAGTTTGAGCATGCATGGTTTGGTTATAACGCCTTGCGCCGTTTCACATGCCTGATATCGGCAATTCTAAACAGGGATACCATTTTTTGAGGTTTTGATTTAGAAGGACTGATGTGGTTAATAATAAAAACTAACCTGTTTATATTCCACAAGTTCTTCCTGTAGCTCCCTGATCTCTAATCTTAACGCTGCGAGTTGTCGACTTGTCTTATCCTGGTTAGCAACAACCACATTCTTGATGTTCTTGGCTCGGTTGGCATATCTTAAGGTGTTTAGGGTCTCCATGAAATCACGGTCGGATGGACTGACGCACGCTATCATCAGAGTACGACTGCCAAGAAATAAATCAAAAACAGGGATGAAAGTGGGTGAAAGTAAACCATAAAACCCACGATAACACCCCTTACAAATATTCTGCTTTTTCATTGGTTTAGAGCGCGTCACATGACATGTCTTAGTTTTACTATAAACGTGGCCGTGTGATAGTGCATCATTTGCCGTGTGATCACACAGCTTGCAGTACCCAGACGTCCATTACACGTGCGAGGATGATACATTAATAGTCTGTAACCATTTCGGTTAAAAGTTTTCGCAATTTGCATTCGCGTCGTCTGTGGATTGTAGCATTCATGTCTGTAACTAAATAGTAGTACAGTTTAGAAATGTTTGGGGTGTTATAAAACAAATATTGACTGCTTTTACTCATGCTATGGTTAAAACTATGACTCCCTCGGTGATCTCGGGAGTCATAGTTTAAACCATACATGTAGCACTCAAAGCAGTCAATATTTTAATTCTAGCCAACTTTCTCTATCGGGCCTGGAATTTCAACGTTGAGAGGGTATAGGCCACTTTCATTTTGCTATCAAAAGCTTACGAGTGGCAAGAAATTTTTCCAAACAGTGGTTTTTCTTATTATGTAAATTTGTTATGCAAGTCGCCAGATACACAAGGCCTGAAGGCCGTTGCCACCTACTCCTAGGGCTGAAACAGGGTTTCCCCTTTTACAGTCTATATGGATGTAGGCTGGGTATCATCAGTTCGAAGCCTGGCCGGTAGAGCAGAAAGCACTACCTCCCCAATTTTACGTAGCAAGTGTCCTGACCGGGATTTGAACCCACACTCTGCTGATCAAACACCAGAGCTTGAATCCCGTGCTCTTAACCGCTCGGCTGAAGACTTCAATTCCTTTTTCGGCTGAAGACTTCAATTCATTTTTCGGCTGAAGACTTCAATTCCTTTTCACCCTTACACTGATGTGTATTAGCACTGTATACTCAGTACTTTGTCGAGTATTTTTTATGGTAAATATGGTTTAAATCTTGAAAAGCCGACATGCTCAGGGCTTGTCCGGGGCTAACACCAAGTCCACTTTGGCCTTACTACTTTAGTGGGAATCGAACCCTTAGTTGACATACCTGTTGCCTCCCAGCGAGTCTTGTAGCAGTCTAGTCAGCTTAGAGTCCCTGTATGGCACATGGCTTGCACGCTTTGTAGGGTCTCCTAATGCACTGATTACGTTACCTAATGCAAGCTGCAACAGCAAGTAAAACAAAAGTTTATTTTAGTGGCATTTTAAATCAAGGTTCTACACATGCAAAAGTTAGCATACATGTACGTATATTGGGCTGGTATGCACGTACTGCAGGCCAAATGCACACAAATGTAGGCCGAAACGCATATAAAAAAATCTTAAAACCTTTGGATCAATTGGTAAAGCAGTTTTTGGCTACTGCTTACCATGGCATTTCGCTCCTACATGTACATGTACACGAGTGAAATAGCATGAAACAATTCAAAGTTTCCTTTTGAACATTTTCAGAATGGGGTCCTAGAAAATTGATAATTGTAGACGGCCCCCTCGCCTATTTTGTGGGTTAATCACCTTACTTCACAAGGCCATGAAAGACTACTTCAAAGTAAGGGCTACACTTAACCGAATTGGGGCGTTGCTTACCGTGGCATTTCGCTCCTACATGTAAACGCGCGAAATAGCATGAAACAACTCAAAATTTCCTTTTGAACATTTTCAGAATGGGGTCCTAGAAAATTGATAATTGTAGACGGCCCCCCTAGCCTATTTTGTGGGTTAATCACCGTACTTCACAAGGCCATGAAAGACTTCTTCAAAGTAAGGGCTACACTTAACTGAATTAGGGCGTCGACCCAAATCAAATGCCACCAGGGGAAAATTGCCTACTAAGCTTGGGCGATATCGAATTATTTTATTTACGATATATCGCTGATAATATATCGCGATATTCAATATAATCGTGATTAATTAAATTTGACATCATCAGTCTTCAAACTCCCAGTGAAAGTTGTAGAAGAGACAGTAATAGCATAAGAGAGGTGTTCTAATGACCTATTCTTCTGGTTTTACTCCAAACCTATGGAGTGCAAGATGTCTCAGCTAGGAAATACTTAATTGATATCGCGATATATCAATATTTCGATTAAAACCAAATCGAAAAACCGATATCGAAATAATTTCCAAATTAATATCGCGATATTCGATAATATCGTGATATCGCCCAAGCTTATTGCCTTCTACTCCTGGCGCTGAAACAGGCTACCCCTTCACAGTCTGTAAGGATGTAGGCATGGGTATCATCCACTAGGAGCCACCTACTCCTGGGGCTGAAACAGGGTTACCCCCTTCACAGTCTGTAAGGATGTACGCTTGGGTATCATCCACTAGGAGCCACCTACTCCTTGCGCTGAAACAGGGTTACCCCCCTTCACAGTCTGTAAGGATGTAGGCATGGGTATCATCCACTAGGAGCCACCTACTCCTGGGGCTGAAACAGGGTTACCCCCTTCACAGTCTGTAAGGATGTAGGCATGGGTATCATCCACTAGGAGCCACCTACTCCTGGGGCTGAAACAGGGTTACCCCCTTCACAGTCTGTAAGGATGTAGGCATGGGTATCATCCACTAGGAGCCTGGCTGGTAGAGAAGAACTAACTACCTTCTTAACTTTTTACAGAGCAGTTGAGGTTACATGTAAGTGCCTTGCCAAAGGGAACAAGTGTCATGATTGTATTCGAACCAACACCAGATCTCGGGTCGGATGACATAGAAAGCTCGACCACGAAACGCCATGACAAATTTGTTGAAGTTTGGCTAAATGGTGTTTTTATTGAAAACTGGAAGATGAAATTACCAATACTCTTCCAACAAGCGAGTACTTATATTTCCTTTAATTCCAAAAAGCTGATTGCTACTTTACCAGTCCACAGTTGATTGATATGCCTTCCTTTGCACGGTCCCCCGTAGCACCGGTTCTCTTTAACCGCTCTGATCCAGCAAGATCAACAAAATGGAACTTAGCAGTCAGCGTTTCAAACTCGTTCATTCCGGAGTTATCCTCAGTCTTTTCCTGTTCTTCCTCATTATCTTCATTTGACTGCGGGTCAAAAGTCAAATATTTAAATTAAATTAATAATTTTACAGGTAAAAATACCAAGTACATGTAATAATAATAATAATAATAATAATAACCAGGGTTTCTCAAGGTGCTTTTAAAGACAGTGGACACTATTGGTAATTGTCAAAGAACAGTCTTCTTACTTGCTGTATCTCAACATATGCATACAATAATTAACTGAGCTCGACTGGTCATCGGAGTTGCGAGATACCTACATGTATGAAAGATAAAAACACCCTTGTCACACGAAGTTGTGTGCTTTGTACGTAGATGCTTGATTTCGAGAAACTCTAAACTTGAGGTCTCGAAATCAAATTCGTGGAAAATTACTTCTTCCTCGAAAACTATGTCACTTCAGAGGGAGTCGTTTCTCACAATGTTTTTTACTATCAACCTCTCCCATTACTCGTCACCAAGTGAGGTTTTATGCTGATAATTATTTTGAGTAATTACCAATAGTGTCCACTGCCTTAAACATTATTACCCCTGGACACTGGGCTTGAAGTCATGCCCTAAACCATCTCAGCTCCCTGGGGAGTTTACAGCCTGTGTGTGCCAATTATATGCCCTGCTCGGCTAAACCAATCACAAGAACCACCTTTGTCCTCGCAGGTACCTATTTACCCCTGGGGTGGAGAGAGGGTATGGTTAAGTATCTTGCTCAAGGAAACAAGTGTCACGACCGGGATTCTAACCCACACTCTGCTGAACAAAAACACCAGCGCTTGAGTTCGGTGCTCTTATCTGCTCGGCCACGACACCCGACTAAATACTAAACACATTGAAAACAAGGATAACGAGTAATACTCTCTCTCACGAATGTCTACTGTACCTCTTTTACAAGACGCTGTTGTTTGATATGTAAAGTGAAGATAGCGTGAGATCTTGAGCTCTGTGCGTTCATGTTGGTGCTAGCCGTCGTCCTCGATAACGCACCACCTTGGAGGCACACTAACGTCTAGAGGAAAAGAAAAAACACACTAACCTCAAACCAGAGTTCAAACGAGGCATGATATTTGGTCCTTGGACAGTAAAGAGCTGACCAACTTGTGTACAATGTGATTTTACTAGTCTTTTTTATAAGAAACTGGACACTATTGGTAATTGTCAAAGACAAGTCTTCTCACTTGGTGTATCTCAACTTAAGCAAAAATAACAAACCTGTGGAAATTTGAGCTCAATTGAACGCCAAAGTATTCAAAAATTCTAAATCTTGAGGTTTTGAAATCAAATTCGCTGAAAATTACTTCTTTCTCGAATACTACGTCACTTCAGAGGGAGCCATTTCTCAATATGTTTTATACTATCAACAGCTCCCCATTACTCGTTACCAAGTACAGTTTTATGCTAATAATTATTTTGACTAATTACCAATAGTGTCCAATGCCTTTAAGCAGGTCTATGAAATTGAGCTCAAGTCTTGTGCGCAATATTTATTAATAAAGCTCTGTTAATTTAGTGAGACGCTTACCTCTTGCTCTGATGCTACAGTTCTTGTCGTCACGCCAACCACATAGATACCTCCCTGGGCGTCTTCATGAATCTTGATGTGAGATTTCTTATGCTGTCAAAAAAAAAAAAATGGAGGTTGTTCATTGGCCAATCCTGTGCACTGCGCGTACAAATATGTGCGTTTCGATTGGCCTGTCAAGTTTTACCTGTAAGATGGCGGCTGGATGATGTCAATGCATTAGGTCTGTAGAAAGCTTCCATTATTAAAAGGGATGTACTTTTTGTTGGACAAAAAAACACAATGTCCACAGATTTACACTAAACTCATACAGTTTGAAGATAATGATAGTAGAAAACTTCCCTGAAAATATTACGTGCCGAGGTGCTGTAGTTTTTGAGAAATGAGTAAAACAATGTCATGGAAATAGTTTTTGTCTCAGTGATTATGAGACGAAAATTGTTTTAGCATGTAAAAATGTATTTTCATTATATTGTTTTACTCATTTCATCACAGCACCTCCGCAACTAATATTTTTAGGTGCGCTTTCTACTATCATTATTTTCAAACTGTGTAGGTTTAATGTAAATCTGTGGACATTGTGTTTTGTATTACAAAACTAACCCAAATCCTTTAAAGGGTATTATGGTATTGGTACTTTTTGTATGACTCAACACTCAATACACAATGTCCACAGATTTACACCAAACTCACAGTCATGACAGTTTGAAAATAAAGCTGGTAGAAAGCTTCCCTTAAAATTGTTGTTGCTGAAGTGCTGTAGTTTTTGAGAAATGAGTAAAACAAGTAACAAAAATAATGTTTGTCTCTAAAGATGAAAATTAATTTAGCACCGTGACATTGTATTTCTCAATCCTCAAGAAATACAGCACCTCAGCAAGTAGTATTTTAAGATAAGCTTTCTACTATCATAATCTTCAAACAGTGTAGGTTTAATGTACGTGTAAATCCGTAGACATCGTATTTTGTGCTACACAAAGTACACAAATCCTTTAAAGTACATGTATTAATTGCAGAGGTGCTGTAGTTTTTGAGAAATGAGTAAAACAGTTTTGTGAGATGAAAATTATTTTGGCACGAAAAACAGATTTACACGACTCTCCTAAAAACATTGCAATGTGATTTTTAATTTTTTTTTTCTCAACAAATTTGATGACTAATGAACTTCTAACATGTCTAAAGATAAATTACATGAATGTTGCATGTAACTTCAATCACAGTGAGTAGGAATTCATGTCATGGCAAAAAAAAACTACTAAAAAATCTACAAAAGGTATCAAAACCCTTTAAGGCACTTTTAACTCTTTCTTATTGAGTGTGAATGAAGAGTGATGAGAATAAATCTTGCTTAATCACAGACTGACTTCAGTTATTGATGTGAGTCGATAGGGTGTGTACTTCATTGCCAATTACTGTAAGTAGCATCTTGGCCATGTGCCATCAAATAGTACTGACACATGCATGGGTAACATCAGAAGATGTTTAGAGGATTTGGGTACTTTGTGTAGGAAACAAAACACAATGTCCACAGATTTACACTAAACTTACACCGTTAAAGGATAATGATAGTAGAAAGCATACCTTAAAATATTATTTGCTGAGGTGCTGTGATTTTGAGAAATGAGTAAAACAATGTCATGAAACACAAACATGCTAAAGTAAATTTCTTCTCGATCAAGATCACTGAAAATTATTTTTATGACATTGTTTTACTAATTTCTCAAAAACTACAGCACCTCAGCACGCAATATTTTCAGGGAAGCTTTCTACTATCTTCAAATTGTGTAGGTTTAATGTAAATCTGTGGACATTATGTTTTGTGTTACAAAGAGTACATGTACCTAAATCCTTTAAGGGAGAACACTGTTCATGTGAGCTTCTTATGTACCGTATGTGTTTATCCAAATAACCCAAGAGTTGAACAAGTTTTAAGACCGTTCCCAAAATTACTTGTAGTTGAGCTGCTGCGAATGGTGTGTAATTATTATTACAACATTTGGAGTTTAATTTCAATAGGTACATTAGGTCACCTGGGGTGAGAGTTATTACTAACGAAAAAGTCTGAAACTTGGATACAATTTCAAAGGTATGTTGAAATGATGCCATTTCTACTGTTTGGTAACCCCTGGGGTTATATATTCCATAGAGCTTTTGGAAACAATATATTATCCAAAGCACCAGAGAAGTAGACCATTGAGCAGGATTTCTTTATTTGTGGAAACAAAATACTGTTTGATTTTCTTCACCAGGCCGACATAAAAAGACTGATAGGCTATCTGATAAGGTCCTATAAGTACATGTACTTGTACTATCATCGGGTACATTAAGGTCAGCCTGACGTGCAAATTATTTTAAAACATCATGAACAAGACCATCACAAATTGCCCTCTGGACAGAATGGTTAACCTTTAGAAACCAACTTTGAACGAGATGTATTGCATTTGTTTAATGATATGCAATGGACTTTTGAAACCAAAAGCTTAGAGACAATCATAATATTGAAAAACCATTGTATTGTTAAGAATAACAAATGTACTGTAAGGTCAACTTCAGTTTTGTCATGCACTAATTTTCCAAAAGTCCTTTATGAAAGAGGAAGAAATATATTACAAGTCTCTTACATCCCTAGAGTGTAAAACGCTGTCATGTTTGGCTTTCGCACTAAACTTGTGGACAAGTCGTTAAATGCCTGTCACGGTGATAGTGTTCTGACTCTCCCCGCAATTCCCACGGTATTCTCACGAGACTGCTGGCTCTGCGAGACAACTGCTCTCACGACTACGGTCCCATTTAATGGGGAGTAGAAGTTGGGCAACCAGAAGTTCGCACCAGAGCAGTTATCTCGCGAGAGCACCGCCACAACTCGACTATCTCACCGTGGCAGACCATTAATGACTTGTCTGATCTCTTATCCCCCTTGGAATACAGCCCTGGGGAGGCCCCGGGGTTTTTTTACCCCAAGTTTACAACAACTATCAACACTGTCCAAGCCTAGGTCCCTATTGAACTAGGTTTCCGGCTTCACATTTCAAGAATCCCTCAGGGTTTTACCGTTCACCCCTACTCCAGAGCAGGGATGGCTATAGAACTTTATCATGCTGTCACCATCTTGGTCATGTT
This sequence comes from Asterias rubens, assembly GCF_902459465.1. Lineage (NCBI taxonomy): Eukaryota > Metazoa > Echinodermata > Asteroidea > Forcipulatida > Asteriidae > Asterias > Asterias rubens. The sequence continues at coordinate 6,829,975 of NC_047075.1, forward strand.
CCATGTTTCCAATAACAGTAATGAATGCTAACATTCATCGCGCAAACATGGCACCAGACTATTATGTCCACCCTCAGTTTGGTTACAATAGGTTGGAATGGAGTAAAATCAAGATGGCTACACTGTGATGAAGGTTTATTCCCTGGGGTATGCCCATTTGCCGGGTGTATCAGCATGATCAGGGGTAAAGCAATCTAACCTTAACCTAATTGTTGTCCTACTTTAAGCTTCTCAATCTAAATCATTGTGAAATTTCATTTGTATTCATATCCTAAGTTACTTTGTGATAACTGTAAACTTTTCATAATCTGAATCTAATTGACAAACTTTGTTAAAATGTGTAAATGCAGGGCAGCAACAAAAATAAATGTGTAATGGGAAACTTTAGACTATCTGCCAATCACCAAGAGAGGGCGCTCTTCACCAGGTAATGTCAACAACTTAGGAATAGGAGAAGCATGAGTGACGGTCACTGACAGCAAATACCTTGTGTTTTGCGTGTTTTTGATTTTGTATTTAGATTTAGCCAAAGTGTATTTTGTTTTTTCATAACTGTTCTGGAACAGGACGGACTGGACACTAGTTCTCCAAGGATAACAAGCGGTGTGCATGAGTTTTTGGGAGTGTTTTTTTCAGGGTTATTAGCAAAAATTCCAAAATGCTGACCAACCAAAAATTGAGAAGAAATCTGAAGTTTAGTTGTATGACAATGTATCTGATTTAATTTTCAAGAGGCTGAGAGACTTCTTAATATTTTTTGAGGATTTTTGAATTTTTAGCATTTACCATTGTTTGCTGTGCACCCTTACCTGGTAGGTCTGCTGCCATCTAGTGGCAGAGCTTTTAAAAAACGAGAAATTAAAAAACATGTAAACATAGAGAAAGTGCCAGCAATTATTCCCTTGGGCTTGGGTAGGGTGTGTTACAAGTTTTTTTATACCCTAGGCCTATCAATGTGAAATTTGTTTAACATTTGCATCACATTTCAAAATGGGTCTATACATAATTTGTTTGTATTTTAATCTTTTTTAAATTCATACCAGAATTTCTAAACTTTGTAAGTGGCATGCTCAGACCCATTATTGACATCTAGAATAATATATCAATATTTGCAAATACTTACCCTACTGCCTTCCACATCTCTGGTTGAATCAAATAAATCCAAGATCTCCTCATTGTATAACTGTAATATAAATGAGTAACAAAAACAAATATTTGTAACATTTCATTGATAAATCGAACGGACACAATGTACGCAGAGTGTCAAGGCTGAGTGTTTAAGAGCATCAAATTAAAGTTCTGGTGATTAAGTCACCGGAGTGTGGGTTTGAATCCCGGTCATGACACTTGTGTCCTTGAGCAAGATACTTTACTATAATTGCTTCTCTTCACCCAGGGGAATAAATAGATAAACTTTTATGTGAAAATGTACGTTTAGAATCCTGTAGAGGGCACCACAGTGAAAACACATCGCACCACATCAAACAAAACTTGCTGATAAGCTTTCAATAAACAACTTGACTTTAACTCCTTTTTCTCAATTTTATTCTCTCGCATTTCTTTGTGTTTCTACTTTTACTACTTTTGAACCAAAGGTTGTATCAACAAGCTGTTTTATTACTGATAATTTTCATAAGTGAAAGCTATTTTGATTATTTATACGTTTTATTAAACTAAGAGGTACCTTGCAAGTTATCAAAGACAATTTTGACGGCCCATGCCTTTCAAATAAATCAAGGTAGAAGATTTTGAGTCCTTAACGTAAGCTTTTTTGACAGACCTCAACAACCTCAGATAATTGAGGTAAGCACAGATTATGCTCTTTTTATGTAAAAAAAAATCTCAACACTGAAGACAGTCAGAGCATGCTGATTGAAATGTTGCGTTATCAACCACCGGTTCTTTTCAGTACTGACACTCACCGCAAACCACATACTTCCACAATGCAAAGTTTGAATCCTTATTAAATACTAACCTCCATAAACTGTGCATGAATTTTAAACTCAGGCGGGGGTTCACTCCGTTCCAGAGCTTCGTTTCTTCTTTGTTCGATCCCATTAAATAAATGCTTGACAGCCCTAGGGACTATACCCTGCTGCTCCTCAGTTACTCCAGGTTCAAACCCTGTACCCATGGTGAAAGTTTTACCGGCCCCGGTCTGGCCATAGGCAAACACTGTCGCATTGTAACCATCAAAACATCTACAGAAACAAAACAAAAACATCAAAGTTACTCCAGGTTCAAACCCTGTACCCATGGTGAAGGTTTTACCGGCTCCGGTCTGGCCGTAGGCAAACACTGTCGCATTGTAACCATCAAAACATCTACAGAAACAAAGAAAACCTTCATACTAATTTTGACTATGATTGGTGTAGTGGTGTCTTGCCTCTAGGCTCCGGGTTCAAATCCAACCAGGGGCACTAAATGTATGATGATTGGATGTTCAGCCCCTATGGTACATGTACATGTACCTTACTGAGTGGGTTTTCCTCCCACATCTAAAACTTAAACTTCCTTCCTTTTTTTTCTTTCCATGGGGTTCTTGGCATGTACTTTTTTACGAAGCAATTATGGCTACATGTACGTAAGTGCCTTGCTCAAGAGCAAACCTATCAAGACCGGATATCAAACCCACAGTCTGCCGAGCCCTGACAACACCAAATGTCATGTACATGTACGTAGGATCCAGTGAACTAGACCACTTGGCCACAAACGTCACCATAATATTCTTTATCTTCCAGAATGAGCTAATCCTCCAATCAGACATGACCAGATTACAAGCCAACCTACATGTAGATGTTCCCAGTTTTAATATTTCACTCTGCGTATCGTTTTAATATTGCACTCTGTGTATTGTGAGTGTAAATGCGTCACGCTCCACATAAGGTCAGTGCAAAAAATTAAAATCAAAACTTTGCGCGTGCATTGTTCTTTCATGAGGTTGACTAACATGTGACTGGAAGATAAATTTGTTACCACACGTGCGCTCGTGGAATACGGAAACATTTAGCATGTCTGCATCCCATATGGGATGTAGTTCTTAGCACAATATTTTTCCGTATTCCACTCGTGCTTGTGTGATATAACTTAATTATTCCTGATGAACAAAATAAATTTTGAAAAGATTACCCCTCAATCAACGAATGTGCAGTTGAGTTGTAGACTTGGTTCTGTTGACTGTCAAGGTCAAACACATTGTCAAAGGTGAACGCCCTGTCTTGACCCAGCATGACCTGGTTCTGGTCAGGGGTCACCGAGGTGCAGACTCGACACATGTCTATCCTCTCCTTAGCCAACTGGGGACGAATCCTGTTAAGAAAACAAATCAAAAGGGTTTCGTTTTAAAGGCCTTTTTTGTGTACGACACAACCACAATGCATACATATATCTAGTTCACTTTAGGTTTGAAGATCCATAAAGATGGGTACACAGCTTCCCTTAAAATATCACGTCTGAGGTGCTGTATTTATAAAGATGGGTACCCAGCTTCCCTTAAAATATCACGTCTGAGGTGCTGTATTTATAAAGATGGGTACACAGCTTCCCTTAAAATATCACGTGCTGAGGTGCTGTATTTATAAAGATGGGTACACAGCTTCCCTTAAAATATCACGTGCTGAGGTGCTGTATTTATAAAGATGGGTACACAGCTTCCCTTAAAATATCACGTCTGAGGTGCTGTATTTATAAAGATGGGTGCACAGCTTCCCTTAAAATATCACGTGCTGAGGTGCTGTATTTATAAAGATGGGTACACAGCTTCCCTTAAAATATCACGTGCTGAGGTGCTGTATTTATAAAGATGGGTACCCAGCTTCCCTTAAAATATCACGTGCTGAGGTGCTGTATTTATAAAGATGGGTACACAGCTTCCCTTAAAATATCACGTGCTGAGGTGCTGTATTTATAAAGATGGGTACACAGCTTCCCTTAAAATATCACGTGCTGAGGTGCTGTATTTATAAAGATGGGTACACAGCTTCCCTTAAAATATCACGTGCTGAGGTGCTGTATTTATAAAGATGGGTACACAGCTTCCCTTAAAATATCACGTCTGAGGTGCTGTATTTATAAAGATGGGTGCACAGCTTCCCTTAAAATATCACGTGCTGAGGTGCTGTATTTATAAAGATGGGTACACAGCTTCCCTTAAAATATCACGTGCTGAGGTGCTGTATTTATAAAGATGGGTACACAGCTTCCCTTAAAATATCACGTGCTGAGGTGCTGTATTTATAAAGATGGGTGCACAGCTTCCCTTAAAATATCACGTGCTGAGGTGCTGTATTTATAAGGATGGGTACACAGCTTCCCTTAAAATATCACGTGCTGAGGTGCTGTATTTTTTGAGAGTGTAACAAAAACACTTTTGTCTTAGGAGAAGAAAATGATTTTAGCTCTCCTGAAAAAAAGCAAATTCCACTCAAAAATTCAAAAAATGTATTAATAATTTTCAGAATAATTTATTTCCAACAGCGGATAGCCACCACTTTACAAGTAAAGCTATTGTACATGGTACACGTACATGTACAATGTACATGTATGCAAGTTGACTACACAATTCATTCAAAATATGACAATAGGAAACAAGTTCGACTACATGTGCATACTTCAAGAACCTAAATTTAAAAGAACATCCACAGGGATTTTATTTGTTTTAAAGATCTGTAGTAGAGATAGATACTTAGCTACATATGTACGTCATGTTTCTACACTGTACATTGTACATCAACAATGACCACAAATAAAACACCAACAATCAATTTTAACACAATGTTTTTTATTGATTCCCAACGAAGTACATGAACAGGCACAGTCACAGTGCATGACGTTGTAGGCCTACAGTGACAGTGTACGTACATCCTATGTAATTTGTACACTGCTGAAAAAATCACTGCAAAGTAATATTTGTACGTGGTACAGTGTTTTATCGTACAAAAACATGACTCATTTCACCAGGTTGTGAACACTCAACTTTTTAATTTACATGTATGGGCTTGAATTTTAAAAATGGACTACAGGCCTGAGGCCACATATTTTTTAAAAGCAATTACATGTCGTCCACTAAACATGTGTGTGTAAAAAGTCATGACCAGACAAGTCTGGTGTTCTTGTGTTTTTCAATTTTCAATTTATTGTAACAATACACAGTGTACCAATGCATAATATCTTGAACATTGTGAACAGAAACAGATTAAAATCAAAATGTTGGTCATAAAATGCCGTACTACAATGTAAGTCTAGTAAAAACAAAATTATTTCCTTAAATCAACAGTGTATTGAGCATGTTAAGCAGTAAAATAAATTAAGTGTGTAGTATAAATGTTGCCTAAATGTTGCCATTTTGATGCCTGGCCATTTAAAGACAACTTAGGTGAACAAACATACACGTACTATACTCTTTTAATAGTACAATTTAAATCTTTTTCAGCGCCTTGCCAGACTTTTTTGTTAGGGGCCATTTCATGTTTTATTACGTCCTTTAGTTACTGGGGAAAAAAATAACTAAGTGTGTCTTGAAGAAGGGCATCAGACTCGAGAGCCCCTTTGTAAATCAGGGCTCAAATTTTACACTGGATCACCGGCCCTAGGCCAGTAGTTTCAGTGTTGGGCCAGTAAACTCAAGACATTGCAAGTCTGGTTGTCTTTTTTTTCTTCTTTTTTTCTTCAATTTAACATCTTTGTTACAAAAGAATGAATCATTTGTGCGGTTTGAGCCTCACAAATACAATTCCAATCCTGGCGAGTAGGCCGTTCACCCCCACCACTAAAATGTCTCAAGATTAGTTAAATGTAATGTGTGTTTAAAATACACTTTATATGATCAAACTGTGTCCTGATTTGAGTTTAGTCTGACTCTCCTCATTTTGATTCTACATGAACCTGCACTAGTCTTGTAAAACGGTCCAATAAAGATTCTAAGCAACATACTACAAGTCTTGCAGTCTTGGGGTCTTGGAAAATGAGTGTATCTCAACGAGATTCTTGTGGATCTTGTAGATTTTTCCTCAAATTCAAGCCAGCTGTAAATGTACTGGACATTGGGGTCTTGGAAAATGAGTGTATCCCAAACTGAAGTACAAATGTAGACCTTGGAAATGTGATTTGGTTAGGCCTGGAAGTTTTGAGGCAAGTTTTGGGAGAAGTATGGGACATTGGGGTCTTGGAAAATGAGTGTAGGCCTATTGTATCCCAAACTACGAAGTGGACCTTTGAAATATGCCTCAAGAGGTTCTGAGGCAAGTTTGGAGAGAAGTTGTCTTAACTTGATCCACCCCTAATCTTCTGGTCCACAGGGTGCACTTAAATTGGCATTCCAGCAGGGGTCTGTCTCCCTAGGGGCTTAGGTTACAAAGTGATGTTAAGATTGAGTTAGCAAGAACAACAAACACTTGACTTCAGCTGATACTCACACCAAGTATGGCCATGGAGTACCAGTTTGCAATACAAGTACATGTACAATGAACAATGTTGAACCAAAACACACTGTGGTTATAGGCTCAACCCCAGCACATGTAGACTTGTGGACAAGTCGTGGACAAGTCGTTAATGGTAGCACGCAGTGAGATAGTTGAGTTGTGGCAATGCTACTCTCGCCCGAACTGTTGGTTGCCGACTTCTACTCCCCATTAAATGAGACCGTAGTCGTGACAGCAGCCAGTAGTACAATACTACGGGAATCGCGGGGAGGGTCGGAACGCTATCACCGCGCAGACATTGAACGACTTGTCCACAAGTCTACAGCACTGCTCTTCAGCTTTTTATATATTAGCCAAAAGTACAACAAAAAACAACAGACTGATCAACAAAACTCGATCCCTGGGACTCCATAGAGCTGCATTTTTCCCAACTTGAAAACTTAATATTTAACATACTGTGACTTTTTTACTCAGTGGTTTTACTGGTGATACATTTTAGTCATGGTAGTAGGGCAATTCCATGGAGGTAATTTCTACACCTACGAGCATTATTGACCGAAACCTTGAGTTGTCTTCATTCAAAATAGATTTAGATTTTGCATGATGTCGAATCGCAAACCAAACTTACAATGTAGGCCTATATGGGAACTATGATAATTGACTTTGCCTAAAATAAACAAGCCTAGGGCCCTAGTGCAAAAAAATCCTGATTTTATCAAGCTCTGGGATTTAAATTTTTTTAGGGCTTGAGTAGTCATTTCCCATTATCTTGGTACACGTCTATTTTGACGTTCTTGATAAAAAATACTGTCTTCCAGTATTCAGCTGGAAACTTCACAGTTCTAAGCAACTACATCATACAATGTAACTTTATTGAAAATTTGTTCTAAATGCCTAAATTGTGAAAAAAAACAATGTAATGTATGACCCTACATACGTACTTGTACATTTAAAAGAACTTGTGGGGTAGGGTGTCGTGGCCGAGCGGTTAAGAGTCAGCGAATTCAAGCTCTGCTGATTCTGTTCAGCAGTGTGTGGGTTCGAATCCCGGTCGTGACATTTGTGTCCCTGAGCAAGACACCTAACTATTATTACTTCTCTCCACCCAGGGGTAAATGGGGACCTGTGAGGGCAGAGATGGTTCTTGTGATTTATTTAGCTGAGTAGCGCATTTGTTGCACAAGGTTGTATACTCCCCAGGGAGCTGAGATGGTTTAAGGAGTGAATTAAGGCCCAGCGACCAGGAGTAATAATTTGAAGTCTTTGAGACACCCATTCGGGAGTGAAAAAGCGCTATAAACTCAAATATTATTTATTATTATTAACTTGATTTCATTAAAAAAAAATACAGTCCACAGGTTTTTCTTGATGATCCCAGAATCAATTCTTCAGGATTTAGGGACACTCTTCTTCCCAACAATGTTTTCCATTGTTGAACACAGCTTTTGTAAACTTTCCAACTTCAAACCCAATTTTTATGATGATAATCTGATAAATCTGACACTAGTTATCAATGTCCCCAGTAAACCTGAATGACAAACCCCTACCTGGTGACTTGGAAGCTTTTTAGAGTTCTTTCAACAGTGACCTTAAATGTTAAAGGCACTGGGAAAGTTTTGTAAATTAAAAACAAAGTATTGACCATCAAACCTTTTTTTTAAAGAGCACTAGGAAGCTGAATGTAGTGAAAAACAAAACCCTCTAAAGTAACGATTTTGGGAATTTTTGTAATTTCTAACAAAAATACATTGAATCCGAGTTAAATACAAGACTTCAAGCCTGAAGCCTTTCTCAGGTATCCGGAAATAAACAAATAATGTATGCAACAAGAGTGTTTTTTTTTCTTTCATTATTGTCTTGCACTTCGATGACCAATTAGGCTTATGATTCTAAGCAAACTGGACGCCTATGTTTTATTTTTAATACATTTGAAAAGAGCATCAATCCAAGATTCATTGCTGTTAAAGGCAGTGGACACTATCGGTAGGCCTAATTACTCAAAATATTTATGAGCATAAAGCCTTACTTGGTAACGAATAATGGGGAGAGGTTGATAGTATAAAACATTGTGAGAAACAGCTCCCTCTGAAGTGGAGTAGTTTTCGAGAAGTAATTTTCCACGAATTTGATTTCGAGACCGCAGATTTAGAATTTGAGGTCTCAAAATCAAGCATCTGAATGCACACAACTTTGTGTGACAAGGTTGTTTTTCTTTCATTATTATCTCGCAACTTCGACGACCGATTGAGCTCAAGTTTTCACAGGTTGGTTATTTTATGCATAAAATGTTGAGATACACCAAGTGAGAAGACTGGTCTTTGAAAACTACCAATAGTGTCCAGTGTCTTTAAAACCCCTTAAATACCTTCTTAAAGCCATTGGACACTTTCGAAACAGAAAAAAATAAGTTCACAGATTAACAAATAACTTACAGGGTTTACAGAAGGTACTTATGTAATGGTGAAAGACTTCTTGAAATAGTATTCCATGAAATGCTTTACTTTTTGAGAATCCATTAAAATGATCAATTCTCGATATCGAGAATTACACGTATTTTTACATTTAAAACACATTTCATGACACGGCGAAACGTGCGGAAACAAGGGTGGGTTTTCCCGTTTTTTTTCTCCCGACTCCAAAGACCAATTGAGCCTTAATTTTCACAGGTTTGTTATTTTATATAAGTTGTGACGAACTGTGGGCCTTTGGACAATACTGTTTACCGAACGTGTCCAATGGCTTTAAGTTGTAAGAGTAGAAACACCAAGATAAATGTATGAGAAAACGAAACTGAGAAAAGGGAGTAGGCCCCCTATAAAAGTGTAGTTTGTTTATTGAAAATAAATTGCAACGTTTTCTTTTAACTAACCCCTTTCTGATGGCATTTGAACAATAAAAATTGTTTTGTTGTTGAAAATGTCATCCCTGGCATGCCTGGTGGCCTGTTGTGGCTTGTTTCTCAAATGACAAAATACTCATTTACATGTTGGCAGTAGGGATACACCAAGTGAAGTGATAATACTAGGCCCCATTGTTTTGACAATAATCAAACATGTCCAGTGCCTTTAAAGCTTTTTCATAATCATAGCTCTTTCAGCAGTGCCTTTAAACCAAGGCTACCTGTTGCACACAGCCTACAGGGATTATCCCAGGTCTGAATAAAGAATGCAATAAAGTGTGCCACATGACAATGAGTAACAATTGATTAACAGCTGCGTGGGTTTCACTTCATTAGATTTCCAGGGATAGGAATCAGGTGTGCCAAGTCTATACATTAGCTGACAGATTCAGTCATGCAATGCACAGTTATAATCTCAAATCAACCTACATTGGACAGTGTACAATAGAATGCACGCCTCATGGCAGCAATGAAGGCGATTGCCTCCATGCCCCTTGGTCATTGCCTTGATGCCCTTACAGTTTCCTCCTATGCACTAACCCTAATCCGGCCTACCCGTTGCATAGGAGAAAATGCCTGGGGTTCAATAAATTGAAGCATACACAGTACACAGGCCTGGCAAGCAAAATGAATTATCTGTTCCACAATCTAGTGAGGATCTGGGCCCAATGTCATGTCTCTGCTTACTGTCAATCAAATTTCTGCACTACATGTACCTGTGTATAGCGAAGAATAACTAGTGAAATGTGGATGAAATACACACGCGCACTTATATTATAAGCAAACATTCCCTGCTAACCAGTGAAATTATATGCTGCCACACATGTACATGTAGGCGAGGAATTCCCTTCTCCGGAGCATCCAGTGTCTTAGTTTGCTTGCGGTCAGAGACCCATGGAATTTGGCATGTTCTGCTACGTACATGTAACAATGCGACAACTTGCGAAAATGTTTTGAGGCATTGGAGTGTGCATACATGTAGCCTATCGGACCATTGATAGCAATAATTTAATAGGCCCGTGTATGAACCAGAATATGTGTCTGGTTTTATGATGCACTTGAACTGCAAACAATAACAGGGTATGACCATTATGACCAGGGCTGTGAGTCATGACTCACTGTGAACTCATCACATTAACACGGTTAAAGACAACCTACTTCCAAGTTCCACACACTTCCCTCAGGCATGTCAGGTGCAGTCACTGGGCAGTTACGTAGGCTTGCCCTAGCATACAACAGTGTACACCCAAAGAGGAATAAGAACACAATTACACATCCTCCATGTGTACAACATGAGTGCCATGAGTGCAGGGCAAAAATTGTCCTGGGCAGGCCCGCCCACCCTCCCCCTCATTCACATGTTGCAAGGCTTAGTGTGTCCCCCCCCCCCCCCCCAGTGTCTGTGTGTCACCGTCAGACCTCCGAATCACTCCAACGGTTTGTCCTTCATCAATAGGAAATTGAGGCAATCCATTTAATGCCCACCTAATTCTAAATGCCAGTGGATATGGCTCAACAGTGTCATAGAAAATTAAGTCACTTCCTCACTTTGTTTTGACCAGATGTTCACATCAAGTACGTACATGTTGTGGGGATAGCAATACTCGACTAAATGTACAATGTACATGTGTTCATGTACACAGTTAATACTCTCAGAACATTCAAGCGTATCGCGAATCGTGTGTTGAAAAATTACAGTTTTGACAGTTTTCTTAGAAGAAATTTTTAAAATTCTCTTTGAATCATGTAATTTGATTATGTTTGCTATTATAACAACCCAAGTTTAGGCTGTTTACACAATTTTAAAGTTGTAATGTCCAGAAAGGCTTTCTGTTGAATGGGCCTAGTGTTTCCTGCCCATGTGCAGTCTATTAGAAAATACATTGTACAACCCTGTTCATCATCTTTGAACAATCATCTTGATGAGTAAATGTATTGTACATCATGTAAAACTGCAACGTCCGAAAAAACAATCTGAAGATTTGCAAACTTCCATTCTGTTGTTCATACTGTCAGTCAGTGTTGTAGCCACGGTGGGGCGGTGCTGTAGTGTTGTAGCCACGGTGGGGCGGTGCTGTAGTGTTGTAGCCACGTTGGGGCGGTGCTGTAGTGTTGTAGCCACGTTGGGGCGGTGCTGTAGTGTTGTAGCCACGGTGGGGCGGTGCTGTAGTGTTGTAGCCACGGTGGGGCGGTGCTGTAGTGTTGTAGCCACGGTGGGGCGGTGCTGTAGTGTTGTAGCCACGGTGGGGCGGTGCTGTAGTGTTGTAGCCACGGTGGGGCGGTGCTGTAGTGTTGTAGCCACGGTGGGGCGGTGCTGTAGTGTTGTAGCCACGGTGGGGCGGTGCTGTAGTGTTGTAGCCAAGGTGGGGCGGTGCTGTAGTGTTGTAGCCACGGTGGGGTGGTGCTGTAGTGTTGTAGCCAAGGTGGGGCGGTGCTGTAGTGTTGTAGCCACGGTGGGGCGGTGCTGTAGTGTTGTAGCCACGGTGGGGCGGTGCTGGGTGGACGGGCCTGCCCAGGACTCTTAATTTTTCGGAGTAGACATGGTAGAAATATAATTTTCTACCTCCATGGTTTTGGTATTTAGAGACATCAAATTTGTGTTTTAAATAATTCCCCTTTCTTACAGAGTCTGCCAAGCATGCCAAGATCCCCTTATTATCATGATTATGCCTGTGTTATTTTATACTAAATACTGACAATAGTCATCTACTAACCCTAACTAAACAAATATAACAGCACTTTGAGTTGGTGCAAATCATTTTAAAATACCAATTGTATTCAAGTTTCAAGTTTAGTTTACTTAATTGAAATTGTAAGCTAAACAAAAATGCATAAAAATTATATAGTATACTTTACTAGTTGAATTGAACCATTTAAATTAATACAGAGAAAGACAAAAACAGATCTTTAACGCCCCCTCCATCCCAGGGCAGCATACCGTTTGTATGCTTGTGAAACTTTTGATTGTGTTTAACCATCATACCATGGAGGTAGAATTCTACCTCCATGGTTTAACTATTTCTACCTCCATAAAACATCACTAAACAGTACACACATTTACAATACAAATTAAAAAATAATCAATGATATAATTGTTAACTTACCTGAGTGCCACACGAACACTTGACGTGTCGAAGTCATCTTTAACTTCCGGCATTTTGGCAGTATTTTCTTCCCACACGTTCCTTTTAAAAATACATGAAATTAAACACAACTTCAAGCTGGCAAACAGACGAAGACTAAAATGACTAGCCGTTCAACAGTCCTTCTAAAATGGGCCTTCCGTCCGTAGGTCACATTCATTGCGTGTAGGATCCAGTGTTTATTCGTCTCTTCCTGCCAGCCAGTGTCATGCCCGTCTGTGTACTGTTTACAACGGTGGGTGTGTGCAGCAGCATGCAGCAGTTGAGTTGAGTTGTACGAGAACCTGAACTTAACACACACGTTAGGTTGCAGCAAAGCTCTATTATTTCAGCGAGAAGCCACTCCGAGTACCATCCACCTGGTGTTAAATTTGTTCTTTAAGCCACCAAAGAATGTAAAAGCATATTGAAAATCCGCAATTTAAAGACGAAATTACTACAGTTCAGTTGGTCGAGTTGAGTCTTGCATGCATTGCATATGCACGATGTGTGTGATGATGATGGCGCGACTCTCTTTTTTGGAAATCTCTGGATAACGTAGGAGTGCGCCCTCTCGTGGTCAAAATTTTACCAAAAAGCCACCCAAACTTCCACAGAAAGCTTGTATAAAAGGCTTCAACTGAAGTTTGTTTTATGTATTTGAGAGAGAAATTACCTCTTTCTCAAAATTTCTTGGTTGAAAAGCTTCAAACAAAGGACGGACTTGTCTTTCATGCTAGACGGCATCTATACTATAACTGCGCTTGAGAGGAGCCCAAGTTTATTAAAGGGAAGGTACCTGTTTGGTAATTACTCAAAACAAATATTAACTTAAAAACTGACTTTCTAACGAGCATTGGAGAGCTGTTGATAGCTTTTAAAAACAAATGTGAGAAACGGCTCCCTCTGAAGTAGCATAGATTTTGAGAAAGAGGTAATTTCTCAGAAAGCACACAAATTCGTCCAAATTTTTTCTCTCATCATTTTCTCGCAACTACGATGACCAATTTAGCTCAAATTTTCAAAGGTTTGTTATTTTATGCTTATGTCGGTATACACCAAGTGAGAAGACTGGTCTTTGACAATTACCAAACATGTACCTTCCCTTTAAGTACATGATACAGTAATAGAAAAGTAACAAAGTGCAAGTAAAGAACCTTACCAAAAGTTTGTATTACCAAAAGTTTGTCTGGAAAGATTCTGTTCACCTTACTACCCGGCAGAGGTTTCTCATACATTGTTGCATGTACACCTTACAAAACAACAACAATTTGGCAAATAATTATTACAACAATAATCATATGTTTTTATGCTATTTTATTTCAAAATCAAACCTTTGCAAGACGACATTAAACAATGATAATTCACATTTCATTATTCTAAATAAGGACACTTTTAAAACATAGAATTGCAAAGCTTGTCAAATAGAATACAATAATCGCTAAATTCCTTCAATAACTCACTTTGGCTGAAAAACATATCATTTAAATTTCAAAAGAACATTTCAATTTTCTCTTAAACTGAAAGTCGTTTCTAAAGTCGTTATAGTATAGCATCAACAGCTTAATAACGGGCCCAATTTCATACATTGTACAAGCTTATAGACCATGTAAACTTTGTTTACAATAAGTGTGACCTTGTACATTATTTGGGTATTCTGGCAGGCAAGATACTGCACAGGTCATATGGGAAAGTTTATATTTTGTGTTATAATTTCCACATAAATCCAAGAATTGTGAAAGTAAAAGCTGCTCAAGTTTTGAGATGTGCCCCCTTTCATCATATCCAAAGTTGATAAGAATTAGACAGTGCAATCTCCATAAAATATAAGATTTTATGTTTTCTTCCATAATAGGCTGTGTACAGATCGTGCCTGCAGGAAGTCCAGGCTCTGTGGCTCTTTTGTAAACATGTGATGTCACAGGTCACCTCGTCTATAAAAAGAAAATGTTGCTCAACAATGTCTGATTTGCAAATTAATTAAGCAGGATATAGACCTATCAGCCAGAGATACATGTGCATCTGAAATATTACATAATATTTACATTGGACTGCTGATTTGGTAATACATAAAGTAAAGTATACAATTATGGTTTTTAGCCTTAGAATCATTTATAGTAAGCACTGTATGGTCAGGAAAATCACTTGGATGGGATTTGAACCCACAACCTTTGCAAACATGTAGTTATTGTTAAGAAAAACAGAAAAGGAAAAAAATATATATTAAATTGTTGTGGTACCCGCTGCTGAGGATTTAAACTGCCTCTAGCAATTAGGCTAACTCGGTGGTCTAGAAATAATCTGCTCTTGAATTGCAAAGGTCGTGGGTTTGAATTCAACCCGAGTGATTTGTCTTTGATTTTGTTTACATAACTCTGGAAACTTTGGAAAGTACAAAGTATACAATGCTTATAAGGAACATTACAGAATTGGTTTTTGCTAACAAAACATTAGGCAATTTAAAGGCAGTGGACACTATTGGTAATTAATTCCTCAAAATAATTATTATCATAAAACCATTCTTGGTGAAGAGTAGTAGGAAGAGGTTGATGGTATAAAACATTGTGAGAAACGGCTCCCTCTGAAGTGCCATAGTTTTTGAGAAAGAAGTAATTTTCCACGAATTTGATTTCGAGACCTCATATTTAGAACTTGAGGTCTCGAAATCAACCATCTAAATGCACACAACTTCGCGTGACAAGGGTGTTTTTGTCTTTCATTATTATCTCGCAAGTTCGATGAACGATTGAGCTCAAATTTTTACAGGTTTATTAGTTTATGCATGTGTTGAGATATACCAACTGTGAAGGCTAGTCTTTCACAATTACCAATGGTGTCCACTGCCTTTAAGCACTTATTGTAATCCACCATCTGACAAACAAATGGGTAACAGTTCGAGATCGTTCAGCCATCTCGGTCATGAGAAAAGAGTGAAAAGCAGATAGCACATAATTATGGGACTCAAAAATTTGACTCCCATAATTGGCCAACCGTGTTAGTTGATGAGGTAAAAGGAAAACCGTGCAATTTAGAGGCATGTTTGTATGGATCATTGTATTCTACTTTTACAACATCTTTCTACCCATATGCATTTTATAACAAACGGTTACAAACGCTTTTCAAAGACCAACGCGACCGATCCAAGGCAACAACCACACAAGATTAGATCTTCAAGATAAGCATATAATTTAAAAATAAACTCTAAATTTAAATTGCATTACATGCAATCACTACAAATTAAACTCATTTTAAATAACATGAGAATCTAAAGGCAGTGGACACTATCGGTAATTACTCAAAATATTTGTTTTGCATAAAACCTTTCTTGGTGATGAGTAATGGGGAGAGGTTGATGGTATAAAACATTGTGAGAAACGGCTCCATCTGAAGTGCCATAGTTTTCGAGAATGAAGTAATTTTCCACGAATTTGATTTCGAGACCTCAGATTTAGAACTTGAGGTCTCGAAATCAACCATCTAACTGCACACAACTTTGTGCGACAAGGTTTATTTTCTTTCACTATTATCTCGCAACTTCGATGACCGATTGAGCTCAAATTTTCACAGGTTTGTCATTTTATGCATATGTTGAGATACACCAACTGTGGAGGCTAGTCTTTGACAATTCCAATAGTGTCCACTGCCGTTAAGAAATTATCCATTCTTAAAGGCAAAGTATACCTAATTGTTTTTTTGAAACCATACAATTATTTTAGCCATGTTAGATAAATACAATAAAACTAACCTGTGAAAATCCAAAGCAGTTTCTCATCTAGGCCCAATATCATAGAGCTGCTAAAAAGCACAAAATGTTGCTTAGCATGAAATTTCTTCCTTGATAGAAACAGGATTACCAACCAAATTTCAACGTGACTTTCAGGATTTAGCAAACAACAGCTGAATGCCAGTAACAAGCAATATGCAGCAAATGGAAACTTTGGTTGGTAATTCTGTTTTTAACAAGGAAGAAAGTTCATGCTAAGCAATTAATGTTTGTGCTTAGCATCCCCAATAAGTTAGGCCCTGTAATTGGATTGCTAATCTCAGACATGAGTGATAACCAACCTATTCCTACATGTACTTTTCCTTCAAATAGTGACTGATGATCCTTTGTTTGAAAAAACAAAAGCCACATTTCTCAGGCATATAAAAGCACAACATTTTACGCAACAAGACTTATCTTTTACCATTTTCTTGCAACTTTGATCAACAATAAACTCAGCCAAACTTTTCACAGGTTTGTTATTTGATGCATAATGTTAGGATACACCAAGTGAGGGTTTGACAATGATATTAAAAGTAAACTCTGCCTTTAAAGGGTCGTTGTAACTTTTGTAGTACAGAAAACACAATGTCCACAGATTTACACTAAACTTACACAATTTGAAGATAATGATGGTAGAAAGCTTCCCTGAAAATATTACGTGCTGAGGTGCTGTAGTTTTGGGGAAATGAGTACAACAATGTCATGAAAATAATGTTCGTCTCATGAGACGAAAATTATTTTAATAATTTACAAACATATTTTCATGACATTGTTTTACTCATTTCTCAAAAACTACAGCACCTTAGTAAGTGACATTTGAAGGGAAGCTTTCCACTATCATTATCTTCAAACCCTGTAAGTTTAATGTAAATCTATGGACATTTTGAAAAAGTACCCAAATCCTTTAAAGACACTGGACACTATTGGTAATTGTCATGAAAATAATTTTGAGACCAAATTATTTTAAGCATTTACAAACGTATTTTCATGACATTGTTTTACTCATTTCTCAAAAACTACAGCACCTCAGTAAGTAATATTTGAAGGGAAGCTTTCCACTATCATTATCTTCAAACCCTGTAAGTTTAATGTAAATCTATGGACATTTTCAAAAAGTTCCCAAATCCTTTAAAACATAAATGGAAAGAATACACTTTTTTTTAAATTTAACTTTTTAAGTCTTTGTTATGAAAACAATATTTACAAATTATACAAAGTTACACGCGACCATGAAATCTGGCTCCCTTTTTAACTGAAACCAAAGAAAGACAAAAAATTATGTTTCTTTTCCATTAAACTTTTGAAACAAAGTCAAAAACAAAATATTGTATATTTAGCCCTAATCATCTCAAATACAATCTTAATTGTTTAATTATAAGCATACATGTTATACAGTGTGAGAAACGGCTCCCTCTGAAGTAACGTAGTTTTCAAGAAAGAGGTAATTTTTTTCGAATTTGATCTCAAGACCTCGAAATTAGATTTTGACGTCTCAAAATCAAGCATCTGAAAGCACACAACTTCGTGTGGCAAGGGTGTTTTTTCTTTCATTATTATCCCCCAACTTCAACGACCAATTGAGCTCAAACTTTATGAATATGTTGAGAACTTGAGATACACCAAGTGAGACGACAGGTCTTTGACAATTACCAAAGGTTTTCAGTGTTTTTAAAAGTTTATAATACAAACACAAGTAACTTTTCAATCCCAAATAGACCCTTCCCGTGAAATACATAAATTGCACGTAGCGTGTGCACACTAACGTTTTGGTTGGCAAAATGAGGGAACATCGCGCTGTTTTGTACACGGCTAATGGGTGCGTGACGCAGACGCGATTGCGCGTCTGCTTAGTGCACAACTCTATGGCGTTTGCCAACAGGGTCTGTATGCATGAATGAATGTAATTAGCATATTTCATGGGAAGGGTCCATTGATACTGTGCTCTTAAAGGCACATAACACTATTGGTAATCACTGTTAGCAAATGCTTACTTGTTAACAATCAATGGAGAGCTGTTATTAGTATAAACATTTTTGAGAAACGGCTCCCTCCGACTCTGAAGTAACGTAGTTTTTGAGAAAGAAGTAATTTACCACATTATTAATATTTGAATTGAATTTAAGACCTAAGCATCTGAGGGGGTGTGTTGTTTCTTGCAACTCCGACGACCAATCGAGTTTAAAATTTGACAGGTATGTTGTTTTGTTTTAATGTTGAGATACACCAAGTGAGAAGACTAGTCTTTGACAATTACCAATGGTGTACAGTTTTTTTTAGGGGCTGTGCATTTTATTATTTGAATAAAAAATTACCCTTTTTTCAAAAGCTAATTTAGTTCTTACCAAGTAAGTTTTTATGCCAACAATTATTTTGACTTATTACTCAATAGTTTTAAAGGGAAGGTACACATTTGGTAGTTACTCTAAACAAATATTAACTAAAAACTGACTTGGTAACGAGCATTGGAGAGCTGTTGATAGTTATAAAGCATTGTGGGAAACAGCTCCCTCTGCAGTACAAAGTTTTTGAGAAAAAGGTAATTTCTCACTAAAATAATAAAAGACTTCTAGCTAGTATCTTTTATTCCTATCTGAAAGCACACAAATTCGTCCAACAAGGGTGTTTTTTCTTTCATAATTTTCTCGCAACTTCGATGACCGATTGAGCCAAAATGTTCACAGTTTTGTTATTTTATGTATGTTGAGATACACCAAGTCAAAAGACTGGTCTTTGACAATTACCAATAGTGTCCACTGTCTTTAAGGGGCTGAGCATTTTATTATTTGAACAAAAAATTACCTTTTCCTCAAAAGCTATTTTAGTTCTGACCAAAGTAAGTTTTTATGCCAACAATTATTTTGACATTATTATTACCAATAGTTTTCATTCATTCAGTCGATGCGGAGCATCGGATGATTGCCCTCCAAACACGTTGGTCCTCCATTGCTGTACGCAGCTCTTCCCGACGCAGTCCAGAGTCCCGGCACAAGGTGTCCACATAGGTGGTTTGTGGTCTACCTCGGGAACAGTGACCTTGAGTAGGGGCCCAAAGCACGAGCTTGCTCACTGCCAGCTCAGCATGTCTGAGGCAGTGACCTGCTACATGTAGCCTCAGCCTTCTTGCCCGAATCTTGGTGCTACACACATGTAACTCTCGGTAGTCCATCGTAGAGTTCCAGGTTTGTGACATGCCTCTCCCAATGAATCTGTTTAACACAGCGAAGCATTCTCGTATAGCAGCTGTTCACAGTTGGTGTATCTCAACATATATGCATAAAATAACAAACCTGTGAAAATTTAAGCTCAATCGGACGACGAACTTGTGAGAAAATTATTTTAAAAAAAAAACACACATGTCACACGAAGTTGTGTGCGTTTAGATGGTTGATTTCGAGACCCCAAGTTCTAAATTCGAGGTCTCGAAATCAAATTCGTGGAAAATTACCTCTTTCTCAAAAACTATAGCACTTCAGAGGGAGCCGTTTCGCTCAATGTTTTATACCATCAACCTCTCCCCGTTACTCGTCACCAAAGAAGGTTTTATGTCCACTGCCTTTAAGTGCCTTTAAAACTCGCAAACACGAATCACTCTCTATGCTTCTTTACTTGTATCGCTTTAGGTATAATTGGCTTTGAGATTTGTTTTGTTGCTTTCTTAGGAGTCGGACCCAACTCTTCCATAACAAAGGATTCCTCAAAACCCTGAAGCATATCCTGAATACCATTGGGAGCTATTGGTATCTCCTTATACTCTACACCATTCTGCTTCGCAAGATACTGCAGTATGACAAACAGAATCGCAGTAAGACACGAGGCAGCTAGTATGATATACATCAAACCTATCGGACCTTGCTCGATACCTTCTGGATGGTTTGGGTCCTTCCCGAACAACCAACCAATCATCATCGGGAAACACATTTCCCCAAGAGCCGATCCGATAATAAGAATGGAAGCCATGTTGCCCGTCACCTTACAAAAGGATTCCAACCACGAGATTCCAGCTGGGAACAGAGACGCCATAGATAAACCTAGCGAAGCAGTTCCAACCCAAACAGCGATTGGAACGGTCTCCCCGTACAGCGTCAACACAAGCGATGCCAGAACACACCCCGTTACATCCATTATCAACATCACCCGCGCTGAGAGTGCACCTGCAAGACAGATGGACAACCCTCGCCCAATGGCAAACGCTCCGAAAAAGGCAGCATTTAACAATGTCGCTGACGAGACACTAAAGTTCAGATCGCTGACACGGGCAAAGGTAAATATGTACCCACCGAATCCAATCTCTGCCCCGACTTCCAGAAAGTAAAACAAAAACATGAGGAATAGAATGGTGTTCTTGAAATCAGTGTAAGACTCATTGTCTTCCTCGCTCTTTGGCCCTGGCGGTGGCTTGACGGGCGAAGTGCAATAAAAGTAGAAGAAACTGCAAGAAACTAGAATTGTAAAGATCCCAATAATGATGTACACGTTCTGAAACTTGCTGCTGGCCGGGTTGTGTAAAGAAGAGATCTTAGTTCCAATGGAATCATCAGGTCTGTTTACTTCACTTGCATTTCGCCTAAGTCGTTTATGTCCATCAGAACCACCCATTGGAGGTGCTCCAGGTGATACGGCTAGAGGTGTTTCTTCATCTTTCCCAGGTGGTTCTTCATCTTTCCCAGGTGGTTCTTCATCTTTCCCAGGTGGTTCTTCATCTTTCCCAGGTGGTTCTTCATCTTTCCCAGGTGGTTCTTCATCTTTCCCAGGTGGTTCTTCATCTTTCCCAGGTGGTTCTTCATCTTTCCCAGGTGGTTCTTCATCTTTCCCAGGTGATTCTTCATCTTTCCCAGGTGGTTCTTCATCTTTCCCAGGTGGTTCTTCATCTTTCCCAGGTGGTTCTTCATCTTTCCCAGGTGTTTCTTCATTTTTCCCAGGTGGTTCTTCATCTTTCTCAGGTGGTTCTTCATCTTTCCCAGGTGGTTCTTCATCTTTCCCAGGTGTTTCTTCAACTTTCCCAGGTGGTTCTTCATCTTTCCCAGGTGGTTCTTCATCTTTCCCAGGTGGTTCTTCATCTTTCCCAGGTGTTTCTTCATCTTTCCCAGGTGATTCTTCATCTTTCCCAGGTGATTCTTCATCTTTCCCAGGTGGTTCTTCATCTTTCCCAGGTGGTTCTTCATCTTTCCCAGGTGTTTCTTCATTTTTCCCAGGTGGTTCTTTGTCTTTCCCAGGTGTTTCTTGGTCTTTCACATGTGTTTCTTGGTCTTTCTCAGGTTTTTCTTGGTCTTTCCCAGGTGTTTGTTGTTCTTTCTCAGGTGTTTCTAGATTAATGAAACAAAAAGTACTTACTTATAATGTAATATTAATAACAATTGTAGTTAATAATCTGCAAAGAAACACATCTGAAGATACTCTTGGCGCAAAGAAAAAAAAACTCTAATGAAACTGCTAATGACAGTAATTTTTCAAACTGATTTAGGGTGTGAACCCTAGCGACATGACAGTTAAAGAATGATAATAATAATAAAAAGACATTTGTAAAGCGCCTAATGCAAAAGCCTCTAAGCGCATTAAAGAAACAATAAAATAAACAATTAGAGAAAGATACAAGATACAAATAGGCAAATTACAAAAAAGAAGCTTTAAACAAGTGAGTTTTCAACAAGGACTTAAAACATTGTAAAGTATTAGCTAGGCGAATTTGCACAGGAAGACTATTCCAAAGAAACGGTGCGGCGTAAGAAAAAGATCTGTGGCCATAAAAAATGGAAGAAGCTCTAGTAGCAGAAAGCAATGACTGTTGAGATGATCGTAAAGTCCGAGTAGGGGAATAATGATGAACAAGTTCAGATAAATAAGCAGGAGATTGACATGTTTGAGCCTTGAAAGTTAACAGAAGAATTTTGTAAACTGTTCGAAACTTAACTGGGAGCCAATGCAATTGCATTAGTACAGGTGTAATATGGTGAGAACAAGGCAGACAAGAAACGAGGCGAGCAGCAGTGTTCTGTACACGTTGAATTTTAGCAAGATCTTTATGAAAGGGTTCTGGCTGTCTGGCACCCCGAGCAAAAATTTATTGGTAGCAATATAATAATAATAATAATAATAATAATAATAATAATAATAATATTATTATTTGTTATTAAAAAATGCCTTCCATGTCACAGACATCACAAGGCGCTGTACAATTAAAACCAATAAAAACACAGAGAATTTTTTTAAAACAGAAAAGGTAAGTTTTCAGATAAGATTTCAAAAATTCGAATCAATTTATGACCGCTATGACCAATTCAGTACAAGCCATTTATGGCCATTAGGAATAATTCAATACAAGCCATTATGGCCACTATGAATAATTCAATATAAGCCATTTGTAGCCGCTATGAACAATTCGGTAAATGATGGCCACTATGAATAATTCAATACAAGCCATTTGTGGACACTATGAATAATTCAATACAAGCCATTTATGATCACTATGAATAATTCAATACAAGCCATTTGTGGCCGCTATGAACAATTCGGTAAATGATGGCCACTATGAATAATTCAATACAAGCCATTTGTGGACACTATGAATAATTCAATACAAGCCATTATGGCCACTATGAATAATTCAATACAAGCCATTTGTGGCCGCTATGAACAATTCGGTAAATGATGGCCACTATGAATAATTCAATACAAGCCATTTGTGGACACTATGAATAATTCAATACAAGGGCAGTTCCATAGAAATGTAAACCTCAGTGCCAAAATTTCAAAATGGCACTAATGTGACAAATGAGACATCATTTTGTAGCTAATTGTATGAATTTTAATATAATATAATTTGTTACTGAAAATATTCAGCGGCTCAAGTGCTATTTTCGACTGAAAAAAATACTTTAAAAATAGTGAAATTGGCTCAAAAACAATGTTTTGCCAATGTAATCAAATTTTTTACTGTGGTTAAATAGTGTTTGTTTTGGTTTAACACCTGTTTGAAGTTTGCTATGGTAACAACACAATGATGAAAAAAAAAATTAAAATTTCTTTCAAAATTTTATGATATTCACTATTTGAGGAAACTTACTTTTCAGATGTACGATCGACACCAAAATAGTGAATATTTTAATCTTCCTATTTCAACCGTGGGCAGAAAATTTTCAAATTTACACTACAAAGCACAATTGATGCTCTCTATCTAAACATGGAATTATTTCTTTAAAAAAATCTTCTTAATCGTACAAAATCCTGATGTTGGACGTGCATTTTGTTCGTACGTCCGACACCAGTACGTCCGACACCTCCAAAATAATAATGTGAAAGCTTTTTTGAATGCCTTTAAAATATCATACAAAGCTATAAATTGGTACCTAAGGTAACTCTCACCCAAATCACTCAAATCTTGCCTCAAAACAAGTGTATTTCATTTCCCTTTTTTTCTACTGGCTGCTAAAAACACAATAATTTTAATCCGCAGAAAATTTTAATTTCCATTTCCAAAACCCACTGGTACTTAATATAAGAAAAGCTTGATTTTTGCAGTATATTTGTTAAATTCAGGTACATGTGGTTACCCCCAAGCAAGGATAGAGCTCTTATTCATTTAGTAAACTGTTGACAATGCTCTAAAGTTGGTTCTTTAGAGAAAATATCAAAACATTTAACACCCAAAATTCTTGGTGACCTTTGACCTTGGCAACAGTTACCCACCAAGAACTTTAAACTTAAATTTTTTCAAACACAAGTCCAATCTACAATATATTTGGACCAAATGTTATTTTGCAGACTCATATCTTTCATTGTTAGGCAACATTTTAAACTTGGGTGTTTTGCCAGTTTTGGTTGCCACAGCAATGCATAAGGATGCGCATTACATCATGTACAAGTTGCATTACACATATGCACATTGTTTCTATTGATCTCAAAACGTGGTATAAGTTGACAATTAAACCAGTTTTTTCAACAAATAATGATTTAATCTGATATTACAACACCAAATTGGTAGATTAAATCATTATCTTATAACAAAAGTGAAAAGTTGAACTGATTGTTACCTATTTTTGAATGCAATTTCGAACAAGTACGTCCGTCACTGTGAAATGTACGTCCGACACCAATATATTAAATGCCGTTCCTTAAAATTCAAATTTTAAAACCAAATGTCTTATGGTAAAGTGTAATGACAGAGGTCTGATGAATCCATAAATAAGAAAAAATTGCATTAAAGTTCAAACACATCACAGAGTTTGAACTACAAATATTGGTTTTCATAAAAAGGCGTTTCTCTGAGTACGTCCGACACCATGGTGTTTTGGGCGAATGGCGTCTATATCCAAAGACATGGATGAATTATTTTTTGATAAAATAACTTTAGTGACTGCCTTAAACCTCTATCCAGAATAAAAATTCCTTTTATTTATACCACTGTAATAATACACTCTGTTAAAGTGTCTGAAATGTACGTCCGACCCCGTGGAACTGCCCACAAGCCATTTGTGGCCGCTATGAACAATTCGGTAAATGATGGCCACTATGAATAATTCAATACAAGCCATTTGTGGACACTATTGCACTTCAGGACAAGCCATTTGTGGTTGCCATGTGCATTTCAATACTCGCTTTTTGAAGTCAAGTTTGGACTGAAGAAATGATGGAGTTTGTGTAATGTGAGATGAAGTCGTACCTTCACTTGTTGCCTCCAGATGTACAATTGTAGTCATACCATCCGACTGTGGTGTAGCCATTGAGAGACCCCCTGAATGTTCCAGCGCTAAGGGAGTTGAGGTTAAATTCCCAACTTCAATGAACGGCGATGCAAGCAATGGAGAGATGAAAGCACCAAGGGCAAAGCTGAAATGAAGAGCTTGTAGGAAGGGTGGTGAGCGCTTACCCCATAGACGCAGACAAAATACGTTTGCACCTGTAATAATAACGATAACAATAATAATGCAATTTCAAGTATTGCATGGTGAGGTATCAATAAATATTTGATTGCGGTAACACCATGTGTGTGTTTACTTGCCAGATTGAGTTTGTTGTTTAACTGTCTTGCTAGTACAGCAGAGTAATTTTTTTTCTATTTCGGAAGCCTTTTTAGTTATGAAAAGTTCAGAACATTCCTGCTTTTCAGCTACTACCTGGTTGGAAGAAAGAAAATCAGCTGGACTACTACTACCTCTTGCTTGTAGGTAGCAGGGGTCCCTTGCTAAATTGAGCATGGTTGTGAAACATACCTCATGCGAAAAGGACAGCAATTGTTTTCCACTGTCCAAGTTCTCTAACAAAATCTTGTCAAACATTGCTACATTTTACAACCATGCTACAATTAAGCAAGGGACCCCAGTTAAATTGGTGCCATGTGAATCACACTTTACTCACCAGTATCCAGAGCACCCATGGCTAATCCAACAGCAGACATAACGGCACAAAGATTCCACAACTGCAAGCAGAACGGCGCTAAGAGCATTCCAATCCCGCTAACCAGTAAAGTTAAGCCAATCAGCAAAGCTGTGTTTATATAATCAAACATGACGCCACCCATCACGGACCCTATGAGGTACCCACTGCTGCGACCGATGAAGACATATGACATCTTTGGGAACTCGACGGAGAGATGTTTCTGGAGAGCTAGAAGGGTCGGTCCCACAACGGCGATCGAAAGACCCTTTAATCAAAGCAGAATAGACCTTTTTATAGTAATGATAATAATAATAATGAATGCATTTATAGCGTTCTTTACACATACAGTAAAGGTACCACAACGCTTTACAACAACACAAAGAAACGAAAAGGAAACAAACAGCCTAGTTACAAAAATTAGTCTGGAATAGGTGTGTTTAAGGCGATGTTTTGAATTTAGTAAATGAAATAGCATGACGTTTTTCACAATGAAGATTGTTCAAAAGGTCTGGAGCAGCTTTCTTTAGAAGAAAAAACCCAAGACACGTTTTACCACGACTGCCTTTTCCATTAGATGAGACAATTAGAATTAGTTTGCTTTGACCCTGAATGCAATCTGGTTACCATTCTGGTTGTTTCACATGAGTGATATGTTGAGACATTTTCAGACCAGTTAATAACCGCTGCTGCGGTTCAATGTGCTTTAAGGTAGGCTGGCTAGCAAATTATTACAAAAGTCGAGCCCACATGTAGATAAAAGCGTGAATTAGCTGCTCTGCTGCCTCAGCTATATTAGCGATCGCTGAACCACTAAACTTACTGTAAAATTGCGTTAAGGGTGGTTTAGCTACATGTTACGAGAGCAAACATGTGACCGTCAACATAAAAAAATTGTGTTGTTTTGAGGTGATGTGACCACTTTCCGCTTTAAATTTCAAGCTCACATATGACGTCTGCACTTACGAACCTGGCGTGAGAATTGGTAACTTATGCTGAAAAATTGAGATTTTAACAACACAATTTTCTGCTGTTCACGTTCACATATTTGCTCGCGTAACATGCAGCTAATCCTCTTTATTGTTAACATAATAAAAATAATAATAATAATAATATCGAAGTCGAAGTCTTATATACATTTGTAGCGCACGTATCTACCAAACAAGGTACTTAACATGCTTAAGGCGCCGAGGATATACAAACTTTCAAAAGGATAGATTATTGCAGTGATGAATTTTGAGACCCAATTAGTTAGCCCCTTATAAGAGTTTACAAGGTGCTACGGCGCATTAAGGGCGAACCCCTTCTCTTTTAGATAAGTGCACTGGGCTCTTTGGCATGCGTTACACAAGTTCCAACACATGGGACGGCTTTACGTCCCATCCGAAGGACGAAGCAATGGTCAAGTGTCTTGCTTAAAATTCGGTGGTCTTAATCGCTCGGACACTTCCACAACATCAACGTACCAGAACAAGGAAGCTGGCACACAAAGCCAACGTCTTCTTGAGTCGACGATCCTCCTTAGGCCCATTCATGATGTCATCAATAGTCTTAACTTTATTACCCAGAAGTCCCTTGCCTTGTTGATTGGACAAAGAGCGAGAGGATGAAAATAGAACATCTTCATCGTCTGAATTTGCCATGGTGAGTTCACTCGATCAATCTGTAAGATACTGATTACAACGACAAAAGGGATTTATATTATTTAAATACATTTACATGTAGATCATCATTGTGCAAGTTCTTCCTAGGATTTCTTTAGTGGTGACAAAACCATTGCGAGATGGATGAGTTATATGGTATTTAATTTTTTAGACTCAAATCAAAGAAATGCTCAAAAGTAATGGCTTCGGATTTTGTTGTAAGTCTACCGAGGGCAAGGAGATCAACACACTTATTCATGATTAATTATGGGGCCTTTGAAGTGGGGCCAGGTTTCCAAACTGTTTGTGTTATGGGGCCATGCAATACGTTACATGGCCTTTTGATTGTGTTCTTTCTCTGTGACATTATTTTGATTCTCTTGATCGCAAATAGCAAAATATCTGTTGAACCCACACAAAGATAGGCGATGCATGCGCAAGTCGTGTATGACAACATACATAGTTTGTACAGTGCATAGCAAACTGCACCACATGCCTACCCAAAATGCATGGCGGTTCTGAATCGCAAATAACATGGAGTGCGTTTTGGCGACCCCAACCTAAAACTGTTTCTGACGTCATAACCAAAACGGTAACCGAGCTCACTACTCGGTTATCGTTCAGTCCGAACAGCAGAACCAACGACCAACAACCGAAACAGTTTTTGGTTGGGGTCGCCAAAACGCACTCCTTATTAGCTGTGTCTCAGATCAATGCAAAGTGGACAATATTTGAACTCTGTGCTTGGTGGATAAATGTATTTTTTTCAGAGTGCTGGGCCAAATTGCGAGTCCTGGGCAGCCCTGCACATACCAGCACTGCCCATCGTGGCTACAACACTGGTCCTGTCGTAATAAAGGATGAATAGGAAACAAGAAGAAGTGTTTAGTTTTTTATTAATCATGAATAAGTGTGTTGATCTCCTTGCCCTCGGTAGACTTACAACAAAATCCGAAGCCATTACTTTTGAGCATTTCTTTGATTTGAGTTTTAGAGTTGGGAGGAAAACACCCAAACGGGGGAAAACCCCTATAATCAGGGACCCAAGGAAATTCTTCACTAGTGTAGTTTGGCATGTTAGGTTACAACGTTTGGTACTACACAAGCATAGTCATAGAGAATTTTCCTTTCTCTATGGTATAAAAAAGACCCAAGGCCAAATTAAAAGTGATTCATTCAACCACAGTACAGAGAAATCTGAAAATGACATCCTGCCCGCTATGGCAGTGGAGTGCAAGACAATAGTCTTGACTAGATTTAGTAGAACAGGGTTTGTTCTAAAAAAAACCTTCGACTCACGACCCCCTCAACTTTTGGGCGATGTTTTTTTCTGTACACCGAAATTGCCACAGTTCACAACCTCAGCCAATCACGCACAGTTTTGTATGCTGACATCGACTTCCATGCCTCGCACATCACAACACAGCCTTCGAGACAGACCATACACACGTGGTAAGTACGAAGCAAACTATACGTGATTGGCTGAGATCAGGACCTGTGGCAATTTTTATGTACAGAAAAAAAACCCAGCGCCTTTCCATTGGCCGACCCATACTGGGAACCTGCAACTACCGCCAAAGTACGATTACGGCCAACTCTTTACGTGATAATCAGGCATACCCATTCCCGGCTGATCGCTCCCGTCCTGTATACTACTCAACTGGGTCCACACGTGTTTGGGGTTGTTTGTCAGTCTCCCACACCTACATAGCTCCGGCCACACACAGACAGGGAGGGCCTCCCCCCATCGGTGTGCACTAAGTGCACGTGACGGGGAATTCTCCGTGGCTGATCACAGATAGGCCTAACTGCAGTCTCAGACTTGAAATCAAGTCTAGTCTTGGAAGGAAGTTGCGTTGCCTGTTCTTTGGATGGATCACACACTGTAAATTCTAAATCGGGGACTTAATTCTTATCGGTTGTAAAGTCACTTTACAACCACTTTTTAAGTGATATTTTATTAATTCGGAATTGGGACAGGCTTCTGGTACGGGGCGGGGGTCAAGGGGGTTTTAGAACGAACCGTAGAAAAGAAGAACAGTAAAAAAAACGGCAGTAGGGAGGGTAGGTCCTAGGTACATGTACTTCTAGAAACTATAAGGCTCCCCTGTGAGCCTAATAGGGGTCTTATATTTAGGGCCTTTTTCACGCTATACGTTTTTCAAATCAGCGTTCATGGGCGAAAGTTTTACCACCGTTAGCCAGCCAGAAATGTAGTTTCCTGTGTACTGTACACCTAAAGCTTTTCCCAACCTACTCATACATTCATAATGCTTGTATTTCCTTTTTGTTGAGTGAAATTAAAAAACATCGTCAAAAAATAAAAAATTTCGGACTAAACCATTCTGTGAGAGGGGTGCTACAAACCCGTGCGGCAGTGCGTGGGCGCTTTATGCGTGAACGGCGGGTATAATATTGTAAACAAACAGCGTACGCACTGCCACACAGGTTTGTAACACCCCTTTCACAGAATGGTTTAGTCCAACTCAGTGGTGGCTTGGCAGTTCGGCGAGTACATGTAGGCTGGTGTACAGCTCTTGGTGGTCGAGTGACCAAAAGATAAAACGTTGAGCATTATTGAGATGTAAAAAATAAGGCAGGAAAACAACAGTAAGTACCGAGCAGAAATTTGTATTTTTTGACGATGTTTTTTAATTTCACTCAACAAAAAGGAAATGCAAGCATTATGAATGTATATTGAGTAGGTTGGGGAAAGCTTTAGGTGTACAGTACACAGGAAACTACAGTTTTGGCTGGCTAACGGTCGTAAAACTTTCACCCATCAACGCCGATTTGAAAAACGTACAGCGTTAAAAAGGCCCCAAATAAATATGAGACCCCTATAACAAAAAAAAGGCTCACAGGGGAGCCTTGTTCTAGAAGTAGGTCTTATAATACCCCCTTACCAATATTCTGCCTTTTCTTTGGTTTAGAGCGCGTCACATGATATGTCTTAGTTTTGCTAGACGACGGCCAGGTGATAGTGCATCGGTTTGTCGTGCGCTAGTCCGAAGACTATCACACGGCGTGCAGTACCCAGACGTCCGTTGCGTGTACGAGGATGATAAATTAATAGTCTGTAACCATTTCGGATTACATGCAGAGCACAGTAAAAGTTTTCGCAACCTGTATTCGCGTCGTCCGTGGATTGTAGCATTCAGGTCTGTAAAGTCTGTACATTATTTAGAAATGTTTGAGGTGTTATAAAATAAATATTGGCTGCTTTTACTCGTGCAATGGTTTAAACTATATGACTCCCTCGTGATCCCCGGAGCGTTCTAGTTCTAAAATAGAACGCTCCGGGGATCACCTCGGGAGTCATAGTTTTAACCATAGCACTCGAAGCAGTCATTATTTGTATACTACTAGGTGCTAGGACTATTGACTTTGTATTGCAATTGAATTGCAATGTTGTTTTGGGGAATCCCCTTTTTGGGGAATCCCCTTTTTATTTTTGTAAATGTAAGGATATATTTTTTTCCCCAACAATTTATTGAGCACAAATTCGCACAGGTTTTTGTATAAATACTAACACCGCACTGGACCATATGCCTGAGACTAGTGATTTTATGCTTAGTAGTAGAAGAACCACCCTCCCCCAAACCCCTCCTACACGTCGTACAACGTGCCTACTCAACAAAACGGGACCGAACCAGGAAACTACGGGACGGAGGAAAAACTTACCAAATTGAAATTGTTGCAATGTTCCAGCGTCGCTTCACAAACTCTTGATTGATGGGGTTTCAAATTATAACATGGTATACTTCTCTCTCTAGACTTTGCTTAAACAATCATTGATAGACTGTAACTCATTTCAAGCAGTAAACAACGACTTTGTTTTTCAAATATTGGCCACAAGAAACCATAGAGTAAGGACAGAAGAAACAAACCCACACGTCGTGCAAACTGCAGCTGGTCTTGGTCCCAGTATCGCTACATGAACACGTCGTAACGAAAACCACCCCCTTTATCGCACCAGTCGACTCTATCTCCCAATGAATCCATTGCCACTAGAGGGCGCTATAGCGCGCTATCACTGAGAAAATGTTTTTTTTCCGTGACTACAGTACACCACAGATCATGTGTTTATTTGTTTGCATAGAAAACGATACCTTTTCTCTACCATGCTTGATCATGGTTAATAATAAAGAAAGTTTACTTCCCGTGGATCGCATACACATCGCGCAGACAAAAATAATTATACAAACTTAGCATGCAATTCAAAATTCAATTAATTTTTAATCAGTCCTGTAAAGGGGAAAAACTGCAAGTCTATTTACAGCCCCAGGTCAAAATTACAGTTGAACCTAGTTAACTGGGGTCAACTGGTTCAACTGGATAGTGACCAAACTCGTCCATTTTCCATATTAACCAACTGGTTTGGACTAGGTTTAACTGTGTTCAACTAGGTTGAAATTATAAACCAGTTGGTCTCTGTCCATTTTCCATATTAAACCAACTGGTTTTAACTGTGTTTAACTAGTTTATCAACTGGTTTCAACTAGTTCCAGTTGAACCCAGTTTAACTAGGTTCAACTGGAATTTTAATACTTAATATTGCATGATTAAACAAAAATAGCCATTACAAACCTTTTCTTGTTCAACCCCAAACATCTGTTGACATGATTCTGAGAATTAGAGGGTCGACTCTATTTAAAAAAATAGTGCGCAATGAAACGGAACTTGAATCAATACGCTGGGCTTTGTAAAACTGTCTTTATAGTACATGTCTATAATTCCTGCTGCTGCAGCATCAGCATGCGCACGCAAACAAACAACTCTATGATAAACAAACAAACAAGAATCACAAGAAACATTAGTCTTCAAAAGTGGTTTTAATTGACCTGATTATGGATTAGAAATAGGGAATTATCTTTGGTCATGGGCTAGCCCTATATAGGACTCTTCCTCTGTACATAGATACGAAAGAGTAATGCCGCCAGGGCTAGTCATGGGTCTACTTTAAAAGTTAATATACAAATTACTTCTTGCTGCACTTGTTTATTACTGTATAATTTTTGAAAAATGAGACCCTTCAAATGATTGTCTACGTTTGTATGGGATTAAAACAATAGATCGGTTACAATAGATCGGTTTCAAAAACCCAAAAGATCACAAATAAGTGTGACATCGAAACAAATAAAGTAAATTTATTCCTTAATTTCTTAATTTTAAACATTTAATTCAACTCTGAGTTGATTACACCCAACACTACCAGTACAAAAAAAAAGTTCAACCGAAATTACCAAACTTGATTTTATTAGGCAGTGGACACTATTGGTAATTATCAAAGACTAGCCTTCACAGTTGGTGTATCTCAACATATGCATAAAATAACAAACCTGTGAAAATTTGAGCTCAATTGGTCATCGAACTTGTGAGATAATAATGAAAGAAGAAAACACCATTGTCACACGAAGTTGTGTGCATTTAGATTGGTTGATTTCGAAACCTCAAGTTCTAAATCTGAGGTCTCGAAATCAAATTCGTGGAAAATTACTTCTTTCTTGAAAACTATGGCACTTCAGAGAGAGCCATATCTCACAATGTTTTATACCATCAACCTCTCACCATTACTCATTACCAAGTGAGGTTTTATGCTAATAATTGTTTTGAGTAATTACCAATAGTGTCCACTGCCTTTGAGTTTATTTACACCCGTTTGCGTATACATTTTTGTTATTCGTTATTCTTATTTGAACCAGGTTAGCCCTATCAGTTATTAGTGACTTGATCTCCCTTGGGGACATCTGGGTACATCCAATAAACAATACTATCTTCAAGTTCGCACAAATCCACCAATCATGCTCCAACTCTGGAGGCTAGTATAAAAAGCTATAACCTACTCTCAGTTCTTATATTACACCGTGCGTATTGTGAGCTATGCGCCATGCTCCGCAAAGGACAATGCAAAAACTACATGCTAAATTTTGTTTTGTGTTACAAAAAGTAATCAAGACAAAGAATTTCATTACTGTTTGTACCGGTACCCATATACAGGGATGTGTGTTAGCACTGTATACTCAGTATACTTTCCCGAGTTCTGTGAAAGAAATCACAGCTAAAATACTCTGATGGGATTCGAACCCGCGACCTTTGCAAATCTAGAGCAGTGTCTTACCAACTAGACCAACGAGATTGCCCGGTAGCTAGAGGCAGTTCAAATCCTATGTTTTAGCAGCGGGTACTGCAACGATATATAATAGATGTTAAAGTCACCTGGAAGTGGTATTTTTTCAAAATAAAGCTTTTGTCACAAATATAACAAATATATGTGTTTTGATGAGTGGAATGTGAAAAAACAGTTAACTAAGGTTTAAAAAAATCAGTTCTTATGTTATTTACAAATTTAAGAGTAGACCCCGACCCGAGAGGGCGCTGTTCGTGACGTCAATCGAGGCAGACTTTGCCTGTAATGCGTAGAGTAAACACAATTGCAAAGTACATGTAAGGACCAAGTCAGGAGTTTGTACGTTTCCAAAAAATAAAATTGTTTTTCCGGCAATGCCGACCAGGTGTATTGCTGCTGAATGCAGAAAAACACTTTTTGAAATGTACCAACTCACGACTTGGACGTACATGTACTTTGCACGTGTGTTTACTATAAGCATTGCAGGCAAAGTCTGCCTCTATTGATGTCACAAAAGGGGTAGGCGGAGTCAGCCCGCAAAACAACTTTATATATTTTTTAAACATATAAATCGTGACAAACAATTACTAAAAAAATTGTTTAATTGTTCATAAGCATATACTCTTATCTTTGAAAGAAAAAAATTATATTTCCAGGTGACTTTAAATTTGCATGATGGGACACAAAGTACTCATTTTGGTATTACCCATACACTGTATTACGACTATTGGGCTAAAGCCACATCCTCAAAGCCTCTGTAAGACATTATATAACATCTTAAAATATTAGTGACAAATATAAAGCATAGGCTATCTCCCTTTAAATTTTGACTTAATAAACTTCCTAGTAAATTCTTTCAAAAAAGTTATAACTCATTTGATGAGTTGGTTAAAAAAATAAGGATGCGTTATTTTGACTTTTCTTTAAAGACACTGGTCACCTTTGGTAACCCAGGTCAAAATTCCAGTTGAACCTAGTTAACTGGGGTCAACTGGTTCAACTGGATAGTGACCAAACTCGTCCATTTTCCATATTAACCAACTGGTTTGGACTAGGTTTAACTGTGTTCAACTAGGTTGAAATTATAAACCAGTTGGTCTCTGTCCATTTTCCATATTAAACCAACTGGTTTTAACTGTGTTTAACTAGTTTATCAACTGGTTTCAACTAGTTCCAGTTAAACCCAGTTTAACTTGGTTCACCTTGAATTTCGACCTGGGAATTGGGAATTGGTAATTCTCACTTGATGTGTCCCATATAACTCAATTTGTTGTTAAAGTTACTTGAGCATAATGGAAGGAAAAACACCCTTGTTGCACAAGTTCAAGTTGTGTGCTTTCAGATGTTTGATTTGGAGATCTCAACTGAGGTCTAAAAATCAATTCAAATATTTTAGCGGGAAATTACTTTTTTTCTCAAAAACCATGTTACTTCAGAGTGAGGTGTTTCTCATAGTGTTTTATACTATCAACAGCTCTCCATTGCTTATTACGAAGCAAGTTTTTATGCTCCAAATTATTTCGTTTAATTACCAAAAGTGGCCAGTGTCTTTAATGTAGCTTCCTATAACTCAGCAGCTTCTGTGAGAGAATGTCTTCACTGCTATAACAATCTGTCTACATGCATACATTTTACTTGGCTGTTTTCACTCGCATTTGTTTGTTTGTTTGAACATGATCTTCCCATCAAGGGAACTCGGCAAACTCCGACACAGGGATACAAACATCAAGCTGACAACAGCCTATCTCTCTCATACAAACATTGGTTTAACGTCTATGATTATGAATTACACAAATCAAGAAATTGGGATTCAGTAACTAGAGAACAATATTTATTCTAGTCATTGTGAAATCAGTAGTTAGCTGGGGGATTCGAACCTACAACCTTGTGATTGCAAGTCCTGCAGTCTAACCACACCACTTGGTCACGGTGGTGAGCAGGTTGAACTTGGTGATGTTAAAGGCACTGTACACGTTTGGTAATTGTCAAAGACCAGTGTTCTTACTTGGTGTATCCCATCATAAGCATAGAATAACAAGCCTGTGAAAATTTGGGGTCATCGAAGTTGCGAGAAAATTATGAAAGAAAACACCCTTGTTGGACAAATTTGTGCGCTTTCAGATCGAAATAAAAGACCTCTTGCTAGAATTCTTTTATTATTTGAATGAGAAACTACCTCTTTCTCGAAAACTACGTTACTTCAGAGGGAGTTTTTACTATAAACAGCTCTCCAATGCTTGTTACCAAGTCAGTTTTTATTTATTTTGAGTAATTACCAAACGTGTACCTTCCCTTTAAGCGCAGACTGCCAGCAGGTTGACTCTCAATGCATCTGTATCCCAGTACACCAATCAAGTCTACTATCTCTTGTTGAAATTGTCCAATATCTTGAAAGCAAAGTGAAACACAATAATTCAGTTTGAAAAAAATGTAGTAAATGCGCTGTTGGCACTGGACTTATTTGGGTATCCAGTCAGTGGGTAACTTACCCATTTCAAGTCCAGTCAAACAGCCCAGGTAACTTAACCACACCGCGCCGGTAGTTTAAAGGCAGTGGACACTATTGGTAATTACTCAAAATAATTATTGGCATAAAACCTTACTTTGTAACGAGTAATGGGGAGAGGTTGATGGTATAACACATTGTGAGAAACAGCTCCCACTGAAGTGACCTAGTTTTGGAGAAGGGAGTAATTTTCCACGAATTTGATTTCGAGACCTCAAGTTTAGAACTTGAGGTCTCGAAATCAACCATCTACACGCAAACAACTTCGTGTGACAAAGGTGTTTTTTTCTTTCATAGTTATCTTGCAACTCCGACGACCGATCGAGCTCAAATTTCCCATGTTTGTTATTTTATGCATATGTTGAGATACACCAAGAGAGAAGACTGGTTTTTGACAAATACCAATAGTGTCCACTGTCTTTAACTGAGCAAAAGGTGCCGCGGAAGACTGCCCAGGGGTTGATTTCGCAAAGAGTTGGGACTAGTCCTTACTTAAGACTAGTCCAAAGAGATATTAAATTGTATGGCAAGTGCTATAAGTGAGAACGAGTAATTTGACAATTACCAAACGTGTCCAGTGGCTTTAAGGAAGGGCGGTGTAACTGCTATGGTTAAAAGTTTGTTTGCCTTTTGAGTTGTGCACAAATGTTAAATCCCAAACCCCTCCCAAAGGAATACAACTCTGTACTGAAACTAAACTAGGGGCGATTAAAACAAATAACAGAAGCTGAAAAATAACTGAAGAAAGATGAAGATTACAGGAAGATGATGAAAATAGTTACCATAAAAAGAACTCCTGCCAAGGCTGCAAGTAACGATAACTTGAAAGTAAAGCTCAGGAATCGATTCTTCAGCTTTTTGTTAAGCAACCACTGCATCAAGTTCATTTTCCGCTCTGAGAAAGGTGGGTAACGCATGCTAAAAAGGCAACAAGAAAATAAAAGATGTATGGTTAATCACTATAACATCTAAGAGATGTTAAATTTGCATCGGGGATAAAGAATATTAATTTTGGTTTTTACCCATACACCGATGTGTGTTAGCACTGTATTATCAGTACTTTCCCGAGTCCTGTAAAAAAATATCACAGGCATGTTACTCGGGTGGGATTCGAACCCACGACCCTTGCAATTCTAGAGCAGTGTCTTACCAACTAGACTACCGAGGTTACCTGGCAGCTCGAGGCAGTTCGAATCCTATGTTTTGGCAGTGGGTACCGCAACGATATAATAGATGTTAAATTTGCATCGGGGATAAAGAATATTAATTTTGGTTTTTTACCCATCCACCGATGTGTGTAAGCACTGTATACTCACTATACATGTAACATCGTCTATATTTTTTGTCTGCCCTCTGTTCAACTCCACGCAGCGATAGGTAGGACTTGACATCAACTCCATTATCCACCAATCCAGGCATCATGATAGTGTTGAATTGACATGGAATGACCCACCAGTCACAAAATGTACAAGTGACATAAATCTTTTTTGTTGGTAACCTAGCCTAATTTGGTATAAGAAAATTGTTGTTGTGCTTATCACGGTTGGTGCTAAAAGCAGACAACATTGCTGTATAATATTTTGCTTAGCAGAAATGCATTGGAAACCAGTCAAAACTGTACGTACGACAAAGTAGTTTGGCCAGTATCTTATTCTGGTAAGCACAATTCTGTTGTGCTTAGGTAATCCCGGGGTTCTTGATAAATAGCTCAGCTAACCACCAAGACACATTTTCCTTCTTTATCAGCGCCATTCCACTCTGGAACAGGCTCCCATCGGAAGCAGTGACAGCACAATCAGTAAATGTTTTTTCAGGCAGTGGCCCTTCCGACGGTGAGAGACATGCGTCCCACCACCACCCATCAACAGCTTTAAGATGATGAGGGTGTTTTTTACTTGTACTTTGAAAAATACTGCACATTCATGACCGCACAAAACAAGCACCCCTATCACCTTTAAAGGCAGTGGACACTATTGGTAATTAGTGTATTCAAAATAATTATTAGCACAAAACCTTACTTGGTAACGAGTAATGGGGAAAGGTTAAATAGTGTAATACATTGTGAGAAATGGCTCCCTCTGAAGTGACAAAGTTTTTAAGAAAGAAGAAAGAATTTTCAACAAATTTTATTTTGAAACCTCAGATTTAGTATTTTGAGGTCTCAAAATCAGCATCTGAAAGCACACAACTTCGTGTGACACAGAGGTTTTTACTTTCATTATTATCTCGCAACTTTGACCACCAATTGAGCTTAAATTTTCACAGGTTTATTATTTTATGCATATGTTGAGATACACCAGGTGAGAAGACTGGTCTTTGACAATAATATTACCAATAGTGTCCAGTGTCTTTAATTACCTTCTCAAAGCAGTTTTAATTAAGATTCTGGAGGTTCTTTCCAAAACTAACACTACTCAAAAGAAATGTACACATGTTGCTACTGCCAACCTCACCAAATTAAAATATTTTGTTCACATGGGTATCACCGCCTACCTGAGATGTTTCTCCATTATCCGAATCGACGAAAAACTCATTTTGCTTGATTGCATCATAATACATGTGAGACTCAAGGCCCGGTCACAC
Source organism: Asterias rubens (assembly GCF_902459465.1). NCBI lineage: Eukaryota > Metazoa > Echinodermata > Asteroidea > Forcipulatida > Asteriidae > Asterias > Asterias rubens. Next base: position 6,868,412 of record NC_047075.1, read on the forward strand.
AGGCCTCGATAACAAGAAGGAAAACAAGAATGTCAACAATGCACACCCTTGATTAGTTGAATAAGCGTGGGTGTATTCTGCTTGGAGCAATTCAACCAATATACACTGTAATGCGTTTTCTTTGTGTCGTGATCGTTTTTGTTATCGCCGCAGTGTGACTCGGCCTTTAGTTGTGCTATAAAACTGACATACATGTACTTTGTTCACATGGGTATCAGCACCTACCTGAAGAGTTTCTCCAACCCTGGATTGCCGTTCACACAAGAACGTTTATGTGAGAAAGTATCAAATGAGAATCTTCCATGGTAAGCACCCATACCGCTGCCACCAACACCGCCAAATGGTAGAGTTTCAACTACAACAATAGACATTGAAATCAATCATGTTAATAATAATAATAATAATAATAATAATAATAATAATGAACCATTTTTGTAGAGCGCATATCACAATCACAGAGAAGTCTCTTTGCGCTTTGAGATGAAAACAAAAGAGAAGTAAAAGTTAATAGAGATGTGAAGTAAATACAAAAGATAAATAGAAGAGAAGACGATCAGAGCATACTGATCGAAACGTTGAGTTAAACCAATGGTTCTTTTCAGAACCACCCCAACTTATTTAGAGATTATTACATGGTGTTACCGCATTCTATATCTTATCTCCACCATGCAAAGTTTCAAATCCTACTTAAATATTTAGTTGAAAGAAGTACTGACGGCAATTACAAAAATATATGTGTAAGTGTTTCTAACTGTATTAGTCTTGAGGCATTGCATGGTGAGGTATCGATATTTATCTTCCAGTACGCGCTAATCAACCAATCAGATGCTTGAACTGGGGGTGGTATCAAAACGTGTATACTACTTCCTCTGCTTTTATTGCACAGTGCGTATTGTAAGTGTCGATGCTTCATGCTCCGTATACAGACAGCAAACAGCATACAGTGCAAAAATTACATTCTAAACTTTGTGCGTGTGCATGCTGTTATAACGTTCTGAAATTTAAAACGTTGCGTGTTGCCTGTGATACTGGAAGATAAATTCGTTATAACACGCACGCTCATGGAATATACAAAAAAAATATAGCACGTCTGCATCCCATATCCAACTCGGCAACTGGCCGGGCTGACCCTGGGGCGCCGCTGGAATGATGTCAAAGCTATTCAAACTTAGCGTGAGCATACTGGGGTGGACCGAGGGGAGCCATAGAGAGCCAGTGTAACTGTCTTAGAAGTGGTGAGGTGTGGGATGTATACTCAATCAATCAACTAATAATAATAACAAAGTTTTATAGAGCGCACATATCCACAAAAGTGCTGAGGGCGCTGTTTCAAAGAAACTCAAACAAAAAACACCAAAAACCTATTAAATACAAAGCAACCCGTTCCACAAGCAGGGCACTGGGGGCTGACCCCTCGGGAGCCCCTGGAATGATGTGAAAGGTATTCGAACGTACCGAGGGCTGACGAAGGCACCCATTGACCCAATGTTTGTATGAGAGAGATTAGCTGTTGTCAGCTATAGGCGTTTGTATGAGAGAGATTAGCTGTTGTCAGCTATAGGCGTTTGTATGAGAGAGATTAGCTGTTGTCAGCTATAGGCGTTTGTATGAGAGAGATTAGCTGTTGTCAGCTATAGGTGTTTGTATGAGAGAGATTAGATGTTGTCAGCTATAGGCGTTGATGTCCCCTTGTGGGAGTTTGCTTAGTTCCCCTGATGGGAAGATAATCTACACAAACAAAATAGATCGTTGTCAGAAACAAAATGGATCTTGAATTACTTGAGGCTTGAAGGAGGCAGTCATTGGTGACTAATCCTCCGCTTGTTGTCTCTTCAGTGAAACGCCTGATGACGTCCTTACTTCTTGAGAACACATAAAGGCCTAGAGGTTTGGCCCTGAAAAAAAATAAAAAAATATTTTAATAAGGAAACAAAAAAGAAGGCGACGAGTTCATAAACGGGCATTCATAAATACCTCAGACGTTATTCCTATTGGTGGAGAGCTCGCCACATGGGCTGTTTAAATGGTTGATAATGACCAGCTGGAGCTCTGTTTATAACCAGTTGTTTTCAGATACTACGCGTTAGTATTGGTGCCAGACATTTCTCGTTATGGGCGATGCAGGCGCTTTTGGTAAGTGGGCCGCCCACAAAGCATATCTGAAAACTGTCTCAGTCATAAAAATGCAACACACGTACACAGCTCAAGGATGTCGGAAAACGGGTAAGTTTTATAGAGTTTCGTAAAGTCTTGTTCTTTTGGCTTGGGCCTTTATCACACTGCCACGACCCTGCCGGTTTTAAACGGCTATTTAAGAACTCGTCGCTACCCTTTTATTCCCTTAGTTTGAACATTTGCGTACATGAGCTTCCGCGCACAACATGCGAAGCTAGCTGGTTATAACCAGCTCCAACTTTGTCTTTATCAGCCGTTTAAACACCCCCATGTGGCATGCTCTCCACCAAAAGGAATAGCAAGAATGATAAATAATTAATTCTTACTTTGAATTGATGACTTCAATAGCTTCGTCGACATCATCAATGTTGAAAATTGGAAGCACAGGTCCAAAAATCTGTCGTAATAAAGATATGTACCATTTATCAAAATGAGCCGTTCTCTTTTTAAGATTAGAGATAACTTAAAACACAAATAAAGTCCATTAAAGGCACGGCACACTATTGGTAATTACTCAAAATAATCGTTAGCATAAAACTAACTTGGTAACGAGTAATGGGGAGAGGATGACAGTATAGAAAAATGTGAGAAACAGCTCCCTCTGAAGTGACGTAGTTTTCGAGAAACAAGTAATTTTACCACGAATTTCATTTCGAGATTAAACTTAAAGGCACTGCACACTATTGGTAATTACTCAAAATAATTGTTAGCATAAAACTTACTTTGTAATGAGTAATGGGGAGCTGTTGATAGAAACGGCTTCCTCTGAGTGAAGTATCGTAGTTTTTTAGAAAGAAAGTAATTTCTCAGTAAAGTACTTGATTTGATTTCCAGACCTCAGCTGAGGTCTCAAAATCAAGCATCTGAAAGTTCACATTATCATGCGACAAGGGTGTTTTTTCTTCCATAGAAGAAAAAAAAATTGTCTTGCAACTTCGGCCACCAACATAAAGAAATTACATCCCTGAAAAAATGTTAACATCAAAAACAAATTATGGAAAACTCACCTCATCCTGCATGACAGAGTCGGTCTCTTTGACATCGACAAGAACCGTTGGCGCAATGTATCGCTGGGAGGCGTCGCTGTCTCCGCCTACCGCTATCCTTCCACACTTAGTCAAGCCCAGAACACGCCTAAAAGGAAAGGTATACATTTGGTGATCACTCTTAAAATGGAAAGCAATACGAACCTTTTGGTTAGAAGCCTACAGTAGCTTTCGATAGTAAGCATCTAGAGAATCAAATCATTTTGGTCCAATAAGTATCTGGTAATCACTCTTAAAACGAATGCAATATCAATTTTTCGCTAGAATCTAACAGCAGATTTCTACAGTATAAAGCATTTTATAAAACATGAAGTAGTGTCGTTATGGACAAATATATCAGGAAAATGTAAGTTTGTATTTGAACTTTTCAAAGGGCACCAGAGCAAAAGCACAGGGCACCACAACAATAGACCGTATTGAATATGACGTCACTTTTTAAATATCTGGCCTACAACATGGCGTCTGTGAGCGTGTCCGTGCGCGTGTGCGTGCTTGTGCCGTAGATATCAAACCGGGAATGCTGCGTGCTTTGAGTTTGGACGCGCATTCGGTTTGCCCTACAAGATGGCGACTTTCATAGCAGCAAAGGGGTTATTCAATTACGGTCTATTGCTGTGGTGCCATGGGCTTTTTCAATGGCCTGAATAAGCAAACACAATTCAAGAAATCTGCACAAACTGCACTTACGATATCATAGTCCTAAACCGATGGATTGCTCTTGAAATATTTTGATTAAATTTATGTATAAAATTGTAACTTTCCTACTCACTGGAAGTGTCGATCATTAATGATACGTCCCAGGTCTGGGGAGGTCTTGGGATCCTGCGGCAAAAATTAAACATCATCAATCAACTAATTAAAACATACTTTGACATGCATAAAGAGATTTATGGGAAAATTAAACATCATCAATCAACTAATTAAAACATACTTTGGCATGCATAAAGAGATTTATGGGAAAATTAAACATCATCAATCAAATAATTAAAACATACTTTGGCATGCATAAAGAGATTTATGGGAACAAAAGAATTAGCTGTTTAAAACTGCTTACCAACTGAAAGGACCTATGGTAAAAATGCAAGACAAAATTAATTGCGTGTCGTTTTGTAGAGTCTTCCTAAATGACAACACAACACACATGAACACCAAAACCAAATGGGAGACTAGTCTGGCAACCTGTAATCCCCCCAAAAATGACTTTCTCATCAATTGACCTTTCTTTCAAATCACCTTGGTTGGCATGGACGGCCGAATATTAATAAAACACTCCATCATGTTAAGAGATGTTTTAAACAAAGTTCAACATTTTCTGCAAGCTTTCATCTAAATAAAATACCTCTCATAATTAGTTGGCTTGTTTTCATAAAATCAACACAATTTTTGAATAATTTTGTAACATTATTACAAACAATAGCAATCTTTTTTTGACTTGCAGTTTACCAACCTGGGTTGGCAAAAACTTGGGCTGTGACGTTCCAAATAAAAGATCTATATATAATCTCTTTGATGTACACAATGTCTGCAATTCAGCCTGAGGTTTCCATCGTTGAATAAACCAAAGACTCCTACAATATACATTGGTATACCTCTGTTTGTGGGTGGGCCAACAACCAGTGGCCGACCGCGCAAGAACTGGCAGTGCTCCGTGTCAAATGACATGGAACGTTTTGGAGTCAATGCAAGGGACGCGACGGACAGGGCCAAGTGGAGGAGAGCCGTAGGGAGAAAGCAGGCCAATCCAAAACAGACTGGACAATGGCCTTAAAACCGACATAATAAAGCCATAAATCAATGAATGAATGATGAATGAAAAGAATGACTCTGCTCGCAGCACTGGGTGTTGGCCCACCCACAAAAAGAGGTACATTGTATACCAACATAATTGTGGGTGGGTCACGGAACTGCGAGGAGTCTTTGGTTTATTCAACGATGGAAACCTCAGGCTGAATTGCAGACATTGTGTACATCAGAGAGATTGTATATACATGTATATATAGATCTTTCGAGGACCCAAAGTGCGCCCTCTAGTGGTAGATAATGCTTACCTCCCCATAGAACTCTTTGATTGTCTGGGCTATAGCACTAAGCAGCTTCTCATTCATCGACCGATGACACAAGACATAGTCAGGTGCTATGCAAGTCTGTCCGGCATTCATCATCTTTGCCCAAATGAGTCGATGAGCAACGACGCTTACGTCAACATTATCGTCAATGAAGCAAGGACTGTGAAACAAAAATTAGCCAGCATATAATTAAAGCTATACAAGTTCATTCTTTCAAATGTTAATCTTTGTAAATGTGTTTTTGACTTTTTATTGGATCGTTCTCAGATTGTCAAAGTCAGTAATAATTATTCCAAACCCTTGGTTTAAGTAGCAGTACGCCTCAAGGTTGCATTTTGTCTCCTTGCTGTACTCCTTTGGTAGCGATTATGCATACCATATCCAACAAGGCTGATAGCGCGTCTGCGTCCCATATCCAACGAGGCTTATAGCGCTTCCCCATATCCAATGAGGCCGAAGGCCTTGAGATGCAGAAGCGCTATTATTTTCCGTATCAACTTGTGCCAGTGTGACAACAGACTTATATTTTCAAGCAAATGCGTCACTTTTGAATTTATTCGAAGTTCTTATAAGCTGTTCACTTTGGAGTATAGACAATATAAAAGTGCAATGCGTGGAGTTGGAAATCACAAAACGCGAGTGTGTTCATGTACATGTAATATGAGCTGTGCAATAATCAACTACAATGCGAGAGTGTACATGTACATGTAATATGAGCTGTGCAATAATCAACTACAATGCGAGAGTGTACATGTACATGTAATATGAGCTGTGCAATAATCAACAACAATGCGAGAGTGTACATGTACATGTAATATGAGCTGTGCAATAATCAACTACAATGCGAGAGTGTACATGTACATGTAATATGAGCTGTGCAATAATCAACTAGAATGGAAGCAAATCTGACCTTTTACCCCCTAGTTCAAGGGTCACCGGTGTGAGATGATCTGCAGCAGCCCTCATGACGATCTTTCCTACACCACTACTACCGGTGTAAAGAATGTGGTCAAACTTCTCCTTCAAGAGATTGGTAGTAAGGCTGACTCCGCCGTTCACAACTTGAACACAATCCTGTACATTAATTCAAATAAAAACAATAGCCTTATTTCTGTCTTATTGTACGTCCATTTTGTACTGTCTTTTCATGTTTGTCAGTCTTTTTTTGTCTGTCTGTCCGTCCATAGGCTGGGGAACAAAAGCTGTGCTTCTTCTTGGACCTAATGTTGATGTTGCAATTTGTTTAAATTTCACTTTTGTATCACTTGTACTGGCATTTTGTTTTATTCATTTTGAATAAATGCGATTTTTGCAAATGTGAATAAACGTGATTGATAGATTGATTAATTGCTTGATTGTAGAGCAAGCTTTTCAAAATGTTGAGACCAGTTAGGAACTCACTTCGCGGTAGTGAAGTAGAAGCACCCTTGATCCACTAAGCGACATAAGTAGTCCCGGCACTTCATACCTTCCGCCCAGGAAGTAGCTAATAAGGGAGGCCGTCTTTAACTAACCCCCATTTGCCGCCGTAAACCCCCGGATCCCGGCGGTTTTTCTTTCACCACTTTAATGAGCTTATTATCTACAGGTCATCTCACAAAGCTAAACTACGTCACACGAATATGCATGAGCTCTACTCAAACAGGCTGGGGCAGTGGCTTCAACAAAGGAACCAATTACCGGCACCTTTCTGCAGAGATCTTTAGAAATTGAGATGCAACACTTTGATTGCTCTGCTTTGTTATGGCTGCTCGCTTCGCCAGACAAGCCCTAATCCGCTGTATACATTGTAACTAATCTATGTTGTCGCATTGCTTATTCAGACTTTAATCCACCTGGCAAGGGACTGGGGTTTTAATGAGCCCTTCAACCAGAGAATGACCTCTTGGGCGCTGGTATATTCATGATTTATGCAAGCCTTTTGTAAATGTTCACTGAGTTAAAAGCCGCCGGGATCCTTCGGTTTACAGCGGCAAATAGGGGTTAGTTAAAGACGGCCTCCCTAAGCATGATTCGTAAGTTTCCTGATAAATCTACTCTGTGGTAGTGGAGAAGTTTCTAACATTCCGAAAAAACAACTCTGCAGTAGAAGAAACAAATCTTGAAATCTATAAAAAATATTCCACAGAAGTAGAATATGTAGCAAGACAAGTTCTCAAAAAAGCTTAAATCCTCGTTTAGTTGCTGAAAGGCGTTGACGAGTACCAGCACAGAGAAATAGATAGATAATGTCTTACCAACTAGGCCACCGAGATTGCCTGGTAGATAGAGACAGTTCCAACCATTTATTTTAGCAGCGGGTATCACAACAATTTAAGTTTAACTGCTTTTAACTACTTGGCAATCTCAATGGTCTAGAAGACACTGACATGAGATGCCAAAGAAACATCCTGCAGATTAAAGGGACGCAACATACCACAAACAAGCATGTAAGAACAATGACCAAACAGCCCCCATTCACATATTGTAGTGGTTTGGTCACCTCCAACGAATGGGAACAAATCGCATCACTAAACAACTCTAACGCAGACGAGGGCGCCCTAGGACATCATGGTAAAATGTAATCCAGAGGGACCTCTCCAGACTGGGCACTGGGGTGGCCTGTGGAGGAGGCAGAAGTGGCAGCTCAAGACCGGTCTATTTGGAAGCTTCTCACACGTCAGGCAGCTGATGCAGAACTGCATGATGCTAAGCGATGATGATGATGATGATGTGTGATGATGATGTGTCATGGGTTGGAATCTAACCCTAGTAAAATGTCTGTGATTTGTTTTCACATCGGTATTAGGGTAAAACTAAACTGATATTTTGATACTAAGGGAATCAATGTGTGGTGAAGAGGTTTTCAACAAGTGGTTTAATCCCAACGAGGCCTGGTTCTTGATAATTTTATCGAGAAGAAGTCAAGGTAAATTATCAAGAACCGGGCCTGGGCGGGTTTAAACCACTAGTTGAAAACCGATTCCAACACACTTTGATTCCCATTCATAAATACAGCGGTCAGAAAACATCAACACTTTTGGTCGAAATGTAAAATAAATGCAAAAATTATAAATGTTCATTGATTTCTTTCAACACAACACCCCTCCAGCTATGAAATGGTTAGGCCCTCGGGTAAACAACTCCTTATAAGGGAATGCTGTGTCCTCGCGTGTGATGTGGCACAACTGTTTAAGCCGTAGCTCCCGACCAAAAGGAATAAAGAAACTGTTTTATAAGCACAGGTGCAAGCTCGCGTGTCACGCCCATGTTTTAACACTTTTTACTGGTCATAAACAAAGGTTTATACACACCCACGTGACTGAGGTATTTATGAATGACTGTTCACACTTACGTTATCGAAGTATTGTGGAATGATCTTGGCCAACAACGTTGCATATTCATGAGCAATCTCGGAAGGTTTGATGATAACCGTGTTGCCTGCAAAGATAAATGGAAGCAAATTGAACAATTTATGGCAACATTCGACTTCCAAGATGGCAACAGCTCTAATTCCCGAAGGGGGTAAATGGCACCCTCAGCTTTGCATGGGGTGCCATTTTCCCCCTCGGGTGTACAAAACGCCATGGCCCCCAGCACAGCGTGCAACAATTGTATTTACTGTTATTAAAGGCAGTGGACACTATTGGTAATTACTCAAAATAATTATTATCATAAAACCTCACTTGGTAACGAGTAATGGGGAGAGGTTGATAGTATAAAACAATGTAAAAAACGGCTCCCTCTGCAGTGACGTTGTAAACAGTAATTTTCCATGCATTTGATTTGGAGACCTTAGATTTAGAATTTGAGGTCACGAAATCAAGCATCTGAAAGCACACAATTTCGTCTTGACAAGGGTTTTTGTTTTTTCATAGTTATCTCGCAACTTCAACAACCAATTGAGCGCAAGTATTAACAGGTTTGTTATTTTATGCACATATGTATGTTGAGATACACCAAGTGAGAAGACTGGTCTTTGACAATTACCGATAGTGTCCAATGTCTTTAATGTTTTGTTACTTCACTCCTTCATTATAAACTACAAACCCAGAAATTCAAGGTAGACTCTAAAAGGTAACTAGTAAGTGCGACCTTCATAACCTCACTGTCCTCATTGTATGGGACCACTAATGATGAAGTCAGTATGAGGTCGCTACTACTAGTTACCTTTTAGAGTCTAGCTGAACTCTAGTCTTGACTTAAGGCTGACCTGCAGCAATAGCTCCAATAAGGGGCTGGATGGTCAGTTGATGTGGATAATTCCAAGCACCAATGATTAGCAGAACTCCATAGGGTTGATGCTGAACATACGCTGGCACTCTGATCATATGCAATGGCTTCTCCACCTACAAAAACAAACCAGATTAGGAATTCAAACCAGATTAGGAATTCAAACAAATAAACATCGAAGAAGAAACAAGGGCAAGACAATTACACAATGACAATACAAAATGCTGACGACAAAAACACAAAGAGTGTTAAACCAGGCTAACTGAAGACGACAAAAGAAAATAAATAAGTGGAGAGAAAAGCTATGTTACATAGTGGGAGAGGAGGACTCTTTTGTAGAAGATCTTAAATCGACCCACGGACGGCATTGTTCTTAAATTGCCAGAGATAGCATTCCAAAGACGTGGACCAGTGAATCGAAGGGTGTTGCTAGAGTACAGGGTGCGGGTGAAAGGAAGAAACAGGTTATTACGGGATCTATTTGAGTAGTCATGGACTTCATGAACCGACGTGAAGAAAGTGGAAAATGATCGAGGAAGGAGATTATTAGTATATTTGAACATAAAAATGCCAGTTTGAAGTTTATTGATGTCAGTAATAGTAAGGGTGCATAGACGCGCGAAAAGGGGTGCAGAATGGTCCCGGAAATGAAAATAAGTGCATATTCGAATGGCCCTTTTTTGGATAACAGACAAGGCGTTCAATTTACTATTGCTGGTATGCGCCCAGAAAATGTTACAATAATTCAAATACGGTAGAATAAGAGAGTTGTACAGTAAGTGCATAGAGGTAGCTGGAAGAAAGAAGCGGAGTTTAGATAGAACGCCTGTGTTTCGGGAAACGGTTTTAGAAATAGAAGAAATGTGTTCAGTCCAGGAAAGGCTTTGATCAATGGTAACGCCCAGAAATTTTGCAGACGATACCCTGTTAATGGGAATATTGTCAATAACCAATTGAGGCAAGAAAATCTCTAGTGGACGAGCTGACTTGGTAAAGAGAATAAAGTTAGTTTTGTTGTGATTTAAAGAAAGTTTGTTTGCTTTAGACCACGAAGAAATAGAGCAGAGTTCAGAGTTGAGAGTGTCTATCAAGCAAGTAACGTCCTGGCTAGAGTAAAAGATGGTTGTATCGTCGACGAAAAGAGTGAAGTTCAGAAGCGAAGAAGAGTTGTGAAGATCATTGATGTAAATCAGAACTAGAACAGCGAAGCTGCCATGGCGAGCTGCTGATCACCAGATAGAACCAATGACTGACAGAAAAACCAATAATTTGATCAACTGATGATCAAAGGGGTGGAGACGTTGACAAGTATGAAGTAATGACCATTTAAGGTTTTCATTGATTTAGCTCATTCAACTGGAACCAGTGATCTTTGAGTTTTATCTATTCATATTATATGCATCTAAGCAGCAATAATTATTTGATTAAAACTTTGCACTCTTCAGTGATGCACTCGTTGAGTTTTATCCTTTCATATGCATCTTTATGTTTAAAGTAATATTTGATTTAGGTTTCAAGTCAGTACATCATGGAAATAAGGAGTTATGCCTATTCAATTTGTTCATTGTTTAAGCTCATTCAACTGAAACTAGTGATTAATTCTTTAAGTTTTATCTCTTCATATTAATCTACATGTAAGAAGCAATGTTTGACTTAAGTTTCAAGTCAGTACATCTTTACAATAAGGAGTTATGACCATTTAATGTTTGTCATTGTTTAAGCTCATTCAACTGAAACCTGTGATTAATTCTTTGATTTTTATCTTTTCATATTAATCTACATGTAAGAAGCAATGTTTGACTTAAGTTTCAAGTCAGTACATCTTTACAATAAGGAGTTATGACCATTTAATGTTTGTCATTGTTTAAGCTCATTCAACTGAAACATGTGATTAATTCTTTGATTTTTATCTTTTCATATGAATCTACATGTAAAAAGCAATGTTTGACTTCAGTTTCAAGTCAGTACATCATCGCAATACAGATTTATGACCATTTAATGTATTTCATGTTCTTCATTGTTTCAGCTCATTCAACTGGAACCAGTGACAGAGTTTGATTTTTGTTTTAACAAATTATTTCAAAACATTTAACTTGAGTTTGTTTCTTTTAAATCCAGATGTCAATGTTCGAGCCTGAAAAAAAAAACTTTAACATTTTTTGTTATTCCAAAAAACTTTAACATTTTTTTATTCCAAAAACTTCAACATTATTTGAAAAACCAGAAATGTATAAGCTGTTTAATTTCCAGAAAAGTATACTATACCCTGAAAACTTAAAAATTTTTAAACAAATTCCATTTGCACACTTATCCAACCACATTCAAAGCTCATTGCAAAACCATTACTCAAAGATTACTCCAAGGAAGCTGTTTATTTTCCAGAGGGTAACACTGTACCCTGAAAACTTTAACATTTTTAAACACAAGGTAGCTGTTTAATTTCCAGAGAGTAACACTGTACCCTGAAAACTTTAACATTTTTAAACACAAGGTAGCTGTTTAATTTCCAGAGGGTAATACTGTACTCTGAAAACTAACATTTTTAAACAATTTCCATTTGCAAACTATGGATCCAACCACATTATGGCTGTGTGTGTGAGACAAATAAACTGCAAATGAGGGTAAAAACAATTATTTTACACAACAAACTATCAAAAAGTCTAAATGCGGACGGCCGGACGGACGGACGGACGGACGGACGGACGGACGGACAAAATCGGTATTACATAGGCTCGCATTCTGCTAAAGCAGCTCGCCAAAAAGCAGTGGCCCAAGGATAGAGCCTTGAGGCACCCCATGCCGGATGTTCTGACGATTAGAGTCACAGCTCATCACTGTAGTGTACTGGTACCTGTTAGAAAGGTAATCAGCAAACCATTGAAGCGGGACACCCCTGATACCGTAGTGGTTTAGTTTGGAAAGAAGAATAGAGTGATCGAGTGTGTCAAAAGCTTTAGAAAGATCAATGAAAACACCAATAGCAGAGAATTTTTTGCTGAACGCATTGGTAATTTTGTCGACAAGTTCAATGAGGGCCATGTCGGTAGAGTGTTTAGATCTAAAGCCATATTGCTGATCGAAAGAATACGATGGTGGGAAAGGAACTGAGAAAGGCGATTGTAGACAAGCCGCTCTAAGATTTTAGAAAGACAAGGAAGGATAGAAATAGGCCTGTAGTTGCTGAATTCCTGCTTATTGCCGTTTTTAAAAATAGGAATGATCTTAGCGACTTTAAGGTTGAGAGGAACAGAAGCGGTTAGAAAAGACAGATTAAAGATGTAGCTAAGAGGTTCAGCAATGAAAGGAAGAACAGATTTAACTACGGTTGAGCAAATTCCATCAAAACCACAACTGTTGCCGCTTTTCAGCTCGCTGCCAACCTTAATAATTTCCTCTTTGTTCGTAGGGATTAAAAAGAAAGAGGAGGCATTAGGATTGTGCAAGGATTCAGTGTAGTGAGTATTAGTAGGGGAGATATTGTTAGCCAAGGAAGAGCCAATGTTAGTAAAGAAGTTGTTGAAAGTGTCGGCAATTTCACGCGGACTGGACACAGGATTATCACCATCCATAAACTCGCTAGGAAGGCTGGTTTTCTTCTGTTTTCCAAAGATGCCATTGATCTCTCGCCAAATACCTTTGAGATCATTTTTGGTATGGTCAAGCTTGTCGGCGTAGTATCTTTTTTTGGTGGCAGTAAGCTTGTTGCGATAGATTTTATAACGCTGCTCATTAGCTATAGTCGGATTTCTAAGAAATCGTTTATGCAGCCTATTTTTGAAGTGACAAGAGCTCACAATAGACTGAGTAATCCATGGCTTGGTTATCTTTTTAGTCCTAACCGTTTTCAGAGTGAGAGGAAAATGAGAATTATAGTGAGAGGAGAATATAGAAAGGAAAGTATCATAAGCAGAGTCCGAGTCCTGAGCTTGATAACATGACTCCAATTTATGTTACTGAGATATTGTTTGAAGGAACTGATGGAAGTCCTATTAATATCCCTTGACAAGAATGTTTTTTGAAATGAGTCAGAGCTCTCAAGACAAGAGGTAGGGATTTGAAAGAGGGGATAATGATCCGAGATGTCAGAGTACAAAATCCCAGCTGTAGTGTCAAGAATAGAATTGGTTAGAATGTTGTCAATTAGTGGGCGCTATTAAAATAAAAATATATACATGTATATTATATAAGGTCCGGATTAGATCGAAAGCTAAGGCCATCTACCCTATTCATTATATATAATGAATAGGGTAGATGGCCTTAGCTTTCGATCCAATCCGGACCTTCTTCAGAAACAAGTACAAACAAATACATATCCATTTATAGAAAAAGAGAGGGGGAAAGGGATGAAGGAAAGGATCCAGAAAGAAGCGGGAAAATAACAGCCAATCAAAGTTCCTATTTCAGAAACAATATAGGTGGCTATGAACCAATAGGAGTGAAGTGGCCAGGACAAAGGATGTTTAGAATGAAAGGATGGGTTACTGGACCATAAAAGTGGTAAATGTATTGTTCGACAACAATGCAGGGAGACATGAAAGGGTAGGATTAGAGAGCAAGTTGCATCATGATGCAACTAACAATGGTCAATTAATAAGAATAGCAAGATCAAAGGTATGATGATTTTAAAAATAGGTATGAGGGACCTGTGGAAAAAAAAGGGGGGGGGTACTTACATCAGATAGTTACAGTGATGAATTTATAAAAACAACTTTAAACTAGATTAATTTATACTTTATGTACAAAATATATACAACATAAGTGAAGTGGAGGGTAATGAGAAGTTATTTAACACCAGTGTTTATGTTGAGTCCAAAGGGTTTGACTGTCTTGAGTTGGTGGATCCAGTGTGATTCTCTACTCTTGCGGTGTGTGTCATCACCATTGCAAGCTTCAATCACCAGAAGTTCAACATCAATGACACTATGATTGGGGCTGTTGAAGTGGATAGAGACTAGTTTCTTAGTGTTTATGGAAGAGACATGATTCGCAAAGCGAAGACTAAGTTTTGTCTTAGTCTCTCCCACCTCTCCCACATATTGTAGCCCACATCTCTTACATGATATGACATAGACTACATTAGACGTGATGCATTCAGAGTTCGTCTTGATGTTGTATGAAGAGCCAGTGGTATGACTCTTCACCTTAAGTGAGGGCTTAATGTGCAGACACGTTTTGCATTTGGAACGTGTACATTTGTGACAGCCCAGTATATCTGTCAGGGGTTGTGTTTGGACTGTACCTGGGGGAAGTTTGGCCCTGACTAGTATGTCACCAAGGTTCTTAGGAATTCGACCTTAAGCCACTCAAGTGTCCATAAATCCACCAAACAACATCGTAGCGCAACACAAGATGTGTCAAAACGTGCAGAAATTAACGGTGAATAGAAACGAACAATTAAATTTTTGTATACTATTTCAGGTTCCGATAAATCTGACCATTTGTAAGTGTTTAGATACTTTATTGGCGCAGTTTATATATATATATATATATATTTTTTTTTTCGCTAGAGGGCGCTGTTCGTTTGTGAATGAGATCGTATGGGCGGATTGATATTAGTTTTAGACAGTGTCACTCGGTTCATTCAAACAATAACCGGATCTAATTTAAAGATGGCGATTTGCTTTTTCTTTTGATCGTGATAACTCTACGTGAAGGAAAACATTCGTAATCTTTGAACAAATTACGTCAGAAATGTCACTGTTTTTACTCTTCACGGAGGTGAGCATAGTTAAATACTTAATTTATGCTGTCTTAATAGAAGTTTCATAAGGATTCAGACAAAACATTCCTATCAGTTGTTGCCCGACGTCCGCGGATATTCGGATATTAAAAGAATATCCGGTTACTTGGTTGTAATTACAGAACTATCCCGTTTATAAATAGCTATTCGCGCCCTATGCGGATATCCGGCTAAGAAAAAAAAGGCATTCGCGGTTACGGATAGGAAAACCTATTCGCCATTAGCCGGATATTCGAATAATTCGTCCAGGCCTACACCAGACCAACTGAAAGTTACACTCTGCTGGTCAGAAACACCAGAGAAAGAGTCCAGTGCCCTTGACCACTCAGATACAATTAGTAATAGAATAAAAACGAATTCTAAAACAATTTCATGTTTACCTTTTGTGGTTTTGTCCAAAGGGTGTTGATGATTTAATAATATCATGCTTACCTTTTGTGGTTTTGTCCAATCATCAAGGTTGTTGAGGGTGTTGATGATTTCATTCTTTGAATAATCAATCTCATACGAGACACTTTCAAATCTTGGCTGAAATCAGAAAAACAAAAGCAATAAAGAGGACTTGAAACTTTGCAAGATGAGAGAATAATTGGGTGAGGCTTGCGGTAGCATCATGTGTAAGTCCCTATTGAGTTGTGATGGTTCTGAATAACTGGAGGTTGACAAATCAATGTTTCGATCAGTATGCTCTGGTCGTTTTCAGGAGAATTCTCGACTCTGTTGGTAGATGCTTGGAGATTAAAGGCAGAGTCACACTGCAGCGATAACGAAAACGATAACGATCACGACGCAAAGAGAACGCATTCTATTGGTTGAATTGCTCAACGCAGAATACGCACAAGCTCATTCAACCAATGGAATAAGTTCTCTTTGCGTCGTTACCGTTATCATTATCGCTGTAGTGGGACTGGGCCTTAACTGATATTTTACCCCACTTCCAGTTAATTTCCAAGGCAGTTCTGAAGCAGCACCCAGTAACAGAGTCCAGCATTCCCATGAAGACAATTAGAGCATACTGATTGACAAGTTGAAATGTCAACCATCAGTTCTCCTCAAAACAGAAGACGACGATCAGAGCATACTGATCGAAATATTGAGTTGTCAACCAATGACTCATCTCAAAACTGAAGGCAATCAGAGCATACTCTGCTCCAACATTAATCAAATAAGATGACAAAATAACCCACGACTGTCCTGGAGAGGATGGGTTGCAAATTCCCTTTGTGCTTTGTGCTTGAATGCTGTCAATATTGTGCTCAACAGTTGTGGTATTGTCAGTATGTCCTGAGAGAGATTGGAAGCTCCATTCCTCATAGTCTTAGAGAAGACAACTCCAGATTGGAAGCTCAAACGCTCTTAATACATGTAGTTATAATCTTTAAAATTTATATTGCGCCTCTCACATACAAAATAATCAAGGGCGCAGAACACATGTCAAAAAGCACAGAGTTGAAGAAAAGGACAAAGAAAAAAGACTGGTCACCAGGACAGTGCCCAAACAAAAGCATGGGGATACGTCTGTCCAGCCAACAGAGAACTAATTAGTTACTTAATAGGCCTATATCCCTGCTTGCATCGGTAATGTTTAGACCATTTCAGGAGACAGACACCTCTAACCCTCTCAGAAAAGACAACTCCGAGAAACACCTACCTTCTTGAGATCTCTATGCATGGCGTCCACAAAGTCCTGCTCTTTCTCTGTGACCATGCGAAGCATGTCATGAAGGAGTTTCCTACGACTCTCAATTGACTTTGTCTTACCGGCCCTGAAGGCATCTCTGGCGCGCTTCACCACCTTCAGATAAACCAGCCAAAGTTTACAATAATAAGAAATACAAAACAGAACGAGATGATGCTAAGCCCTCGAACGAGAGACAGCCTGTGCCGAATTCCATAGAGCTGCTTAAAATTAAATGCAGAAACTACTGATTAGCAATAGACGATGTGACCTGTGACATCACATGTTTACAAAACAGCCACACAGCGTGGACTTCCTGCAGGCACGATTCGTACACAGCCTCATGGAAGAAAACATAAAATCTTATACTTTATGGAGATTGCACTGTCTAATTCTTATCAACTTTTGATATGATGAAAGGGGGCACATCTCAAGTTTTGACCAGCTTTTATTTTTTATAACTCTTGGTTTTATGTGGAAATTATGACACAAAATGTCAACTTTCCCATAGGACCAGTGTAGTACAGTGCCTGCCAGAATACTTAAAGAATGTACAAGGTCACACTTATTGTAAACAAGGTTCACAAGGTCTATAGTGAGCAGGATAACAGTCACAAAATGAACATGTTACATGGTATTTTGGCTGGTAACTTTATTCTATCCCGATGCATTTTTAACAAAAAATGTTGAACTAAAATTCAAGTTTACCGCAGTTGCATCAATATCTCCCATGACGATTATTTGATGTTCCTCAGAAAGTTATCTGGAAAACAAAATAATAATCATAATTAATGGTCAAAATGGTGTTAAATTGTGACCTTGACTATAGTAGGCCTATCACATCAGGGTTTGAACTTCAGTGGGAAAGCCACTGTTGCCAGCCTCAGACTCCAGAGGTGAACTGAGTGAGGGTACAAGCGACAGAAACCCTACCTTTTTTTAGTGTGATTTCCAGCAAACCATAACAATTGTAGTTTTTAGACATCTTCAAATCAATAATCAAATTCAAAGACACTCTCACTAATAATGACCATGACTAATGACCATGACTAATGACTTAATGACTAAACTAAGTCATCCCATCCCATCCCAACCACACAATCAACAATGTGCATTTTAGTAGCTTGTCTGCTTGATCATGATGTGTCTAACAAATTTAGACATTTTTTTTTGCCCGCTCAATAATGTTGAGCCGGCAAAAACTTGTATGTAGACAACAGATACAGATACAGAAACCACTAGTCCACTACTGCACTGGGACTGCTGAGAACTGGCACTGCGATGAGCTGACTTAATTGAATCTCCCCCCCACCCCCCCCCTTACCCCTTACACTGCAATGTAGGGCCTATTTAAAGGGTGGCTGCAGTGTTTTTTTAAATAATTTAAACGATTAGCCTAAACATGACTTTTTAAACCTGATTTTTTTTAATTTTTTATTATTAAATGCGCAAGTATTTTAAAAACGGTTTTCAAGAGATTAGGGGAACCCAACCCGCCCCTAAAAGGGAGCCTTCATGTGACGTCATGTCGGAACCCGAGCCGTCGGGCCCCCTGGCTGTGTACATATAGAGACGTGTGCACTGTGTGGCCTGGTACCTAGGCGCGTGTAGTTAGTGACCAGACTCTTTTTGCCGACGATATGTTTGAATTCCCGACGTGACGTCGATGATAGGGGGCGGTAACAATCCACAAAAGGGGGGGCATGACTTATTCGCTAATTACGCAAGTGAGATATGTCGGGGAAAAAACAAAACACATTTTATTGACGTTCAATACATTTATATCAGAAATAAATGACAGCAAAATTAACTGTTTTATTTTAATTCACTGCAGCATCCCTTTAAGCTTATGAGTCAACTCTGTCCCAAGTCAACTTGGTCCGTATGGTTGACGGAATCAAAGTTTTTTTAATTGGAAAAGAAAATACAATGTACTTTGTATTGTACATGAAACGAGATGAGTATGCATTACAATAACAATTGAATCCTCTTTGATTTCTTCAAGTGTAACATGTTTTATTTTATCAACAAATTTTCTTAAAAACACATAAAATAATTGTAAAAAAACCCAGTAAGGTTGGTTGAAAACAAAAAGTAAGTAAACTTACACGTACATAATAAATATTATCACGTGATAAAAAATAACATTACATGTAAACAGTACCAATAAAATAATTTAACATACATAAAATAAGGTTGGTCGAAGGACTGACATTCTGACTGAGTTGACTTTGGACCAAGTTGACTGGGACCGAGTTGACTGGGACCGAGTTGACTGGGACTGAGTTGACTTGGGACCGAGTTGGGAAAAGTTTCCGTATGGCGCCACCACTTTTTCATTCGAAATAAAATAATATAGTATCTAATTTACCTGATTGATATATCCCTTTTTGTAAAAATGAGTGAAAAAGTGGTGGCGCCATACGGAAAGTTATCCCCGAGTTGACTTGGGACCGAGTTGACTGGGACCGAGTTGACTTGGGACCGAGTTGACTGGGACCGAGTTGACTGGGACCGAGTTGACTTGGGACAGAGTTGACTTGGGACCGAGTTGACTGGAACCACGTTGACTGGGACCGAGTTGACTGGGACCGAGTTGACTTGGGACCGAGTTGACTGGGACCGAGTTGACTGGGACCGAGTTGACTTGGGACCGAGTTGACTGGGACAGAGTTGACCGGTACCCCTATTTAAAATAGTAATACTAAACGTATTACTATTAGCCCCAGGCCCCTACATTGTAGGTATTAGCCCCACTTGTCACGTGTGGCCAAGGCTAGCTGACCTTGGCCACACTTCTTTGATTTGTCAACCGTGCAGCACAGGAGTCACCAACTAAAACTGTACAAATCAAGATCACACCTTAACCTCAGGAAGTTCTGGTTTAGCCAGAGAGTGGTCAACGAACTACTGGAACAGTCTCCCTAGCACTAGACTAGAGAGAGGCAATTGAAGCTTTGATTTCAAGTGTCAACACTATCGTTTCAAGGGACATGTATGTGGACAAATTCCTAAAGAACGTCGGGGGGGGGGGGGGGGGGATTCTACATAAGCTTATCTAAGCTGTCTGCCCCAGTAACCAGAACCACCATCTCCTCCCCTGTTGTGTGATGGCGTCGGTGGGTTCAAGTAAGTTCAAGTATTAAAGTGGTGGGGCTATATACAATGTACTTTATAAAATAGTTTAGTAGTAATTTTTGGGGAAAAGTTTCCGTATGGCGTCACCACTTTTCATCCGATATGAATTGATATAGTATCTAATTTACCCGATTGATATATCCCTTTTTGTAAAAATGAGTGAAAAAGTGGTGGCGCCATACGACGGAAAGTTATCCATTTTTTTATCGACATCCTCATCTGCATTTCCAGGCAGTGTTTAACGTTATCCCAAAAACAAGCACAACGTCCACGTTCATAATGTGCAAGCTCTACATTAAATTGTTACTATAATACCATGCAGATAGAAATCTAGCTGTAAAAAATTGGATAAAACTTACCAAAATGTCAGGTTGGTATAAATGTCGCAGTCACGTTAAAATCATTTCACAACAAACTGTAGCGCTATCGTCATATGGCGCCCTCAAGTGTTACACAAACGCCCAAACGATTGAAACTAGACTTGTGTACAAGTCGTAAACTGACCAATCGCCTAGTCGCTTTGAGAAGCAGTCTTGCGAGAGTGAAGTGCAGAGCCATTATCACCGCGAGAAACATTTTAACGACTTCTCATCAAGTCTTTATTATTGAAGCCACTACTTTATAATAAGTTTATTAAAAACTCAAACCTAATCAAAGAACGATTTTAAGTTTTAAAACTTAGTTTAATATAATATAATATTCAAAGAACCCAGTTCAAAGGAAGATTTTTAAGACGCTTGGTGGCAGCATACTCACCAAGTTGATCCATTGTTCTCGGTAATGTGTGCAATCAGAAAATACGTAAACAATGGAATCTGGTAATAAGTCTGCTGCCACCTTGCGTTCCAAAGTCTCCCATAAAACTGGGGGTTTTCCCCGAAAGACAGTGTCTGTAGCCTAAACATCTGACACTTGGAGGCTCGTGAATGACGCCACAGAATGGCAGCCTCTTGACTAAGTCAATCCATGTCCATGTGCAGCTTTACTGATAACAAGATCATTCGTCGTGTTGGGTTTCAGTTTACGGGCCATAAAAATGCGAGAATTAATTGTACATTAAATTCATGCTTAATTGATAGATCTCAACACGAATGGTAACATAATATGAAAATTATACACAAATTTCAGACAGCAAACCTGAAGACACTGGACACTATTGTCAAAGACTAGTGAAATTCAACATAATGCACAAACATAACAAACCTGTAAAATAATTGAACTCAATTGTTTGTCGAAGTTGCGAGATAATAATGAAAGAAGAAAAAAAACTTGTCACACGAAGTTTTGTGCTTTCAGAAGCTTGATTTCGAGACCTCAAAATATAATTCTGAGGTTTTTACTTCTTTCTCGAAAACTACGTGACTTCAGAGGGATCAATAACAATAATTTCTCACAATGTTGTATGTAACACCCCTTCTAAGTATTCTGCCTTTAGCGCGTCACTATGTCTTAGTTTTACTAGACGGCAGCCGTGTGATAGTGCATTGTTTGCCGTGTGATAGTGCATCGTTTGCCGTGTGATAGTCCGATGACTATCACACGCCGTGCAGTACCCAGACTTCTTTTTACCCACCTCGAACCCATGTAATAAGTTGTGCATCTGTGTATCTGAAACGCGCGTACGAACGTTACGTGTACGAAGATGATAAAGTCTGTTGGGGTGTTATAAAACATTGACTGCTTTAACTCGTGCTTATGGTTATAAAACACGACTCGTTTTAACCATAGCACTCGAAGTAGTCAATATTTGTATACTATCAACCTCTCCCCATTACCGATTTGAGTAATCAATATTGTGAGTAATTACCAATAGTGTCCATTACTGCCTATAAAGATAAGACCAAAAGGCACCCAAGAGATGACACACCCAGCAAGACTCTGTAACCATTCATCTACAGTATGATGACATCACGGGAAAGCTCTTAGAATCTACTCAGTAAACCATTAATTTGAGGCAATGCATGGTGAGGTATCAAGAACTGTTAAATTGTGGTTTGCGGTAACACCATGTGTTTGTCTACTTGCCAGGTAGAGTTTATTTTTGAGATAACTGTGTTTCTATTACTGTTTTTATCGGATTGTCGGGGACTTCTCAGTTCTGAAAAGAACTGTCCTGCTTTTTTTTTTTAGACTTATACCTGGGCCGAAGGTATAATAGCAAATTGACTGGGAATATACTTTAGGTTATAGGATCGTTGTTAACTGCGCTACCGCGGAGTGAGTTTTTAAATTGGTGGTTATCTTGACCATTATTAGTTGAAAATTTTACATTGAAACATGAAACCCTATAATTATTAAATTTAATTGGTCAACTGATTATAATAATATAGCCATAATTATTGACGATCACTATCTCAAACTTGCACGTGTGTTGCTGTGGTTCGTGCGCAGCATAGACTACCTGATTGTAGTCGCCTTCGTATTGGTATGGACAGAACTAGCAATGCAGAGCAAACAAACAAGGCGGCGATCACAAGAAGACTGACGATGTAGTTGCCAGTGACATCATACAATCCTCCTGTCAACAAATTAAACAGAGTTAGCAAGATCAATTTTTCATGTTGCGTGTCATGGTTTAGAGCACCGGAGTGAAGCTGGTGTTTCTGATCAGCAGAGTGTGGATGAAAAACAAAATCAAAGGCATGTTATTCGGGTGGGATTAGAAACCACGACCTTTGCAATTCTAGAGCAGTAGCTAGATTAAGTTTGTGTCCTATTAGGAGCCGGTACCGCAGTAAGGAAACTAGGTTGGCCTACCGTGCTAACACACATCGATGTAGGGTGAAAACCAAAACATTAAAGGCAGTGGAACGTATTGGCAAGAATGTCAAAGACTAGCCTTCACATTTTGATGTATCTCAACATATGCATAAAATAACTAACCTGTGAAAATTTGAGCTCATCGGTCATCAAAGTTGCGAGATAATGATGAAAGAAGAAAACACCCTTGTCACACGAAGTTAGTGTGCGTTTTAGATGGTTGATTTCGAAACCTCAAGTTCTAAACCTGAGGTCTCGAAATTAATTCGTGGACATTTACTTCTTTCTCGAAAACTATGGCACTTCAGAGGGAGCTGTTTCTCTGTTTTATACCATTATTTTGATCAACCTCTCCCCATTACTCGTCACCAAGAAAGGTTTTATGCTAATAATTATTTTGAGTAATTACCAATAGTGTCCACTGCCTTTAAGCTTTATGCCTGTTGCAAAATGCTAATCTATTAAACTATTATTATTATTGAGCGCCAGTGCTATGACTTACCCGCAAGAGGGCCGCCGATAAGTATTCCAATGCCGATTGGAAATAGGGCTAGAATCGTCACACCATTGTTGCTGTACGTATCGGCAAATATGTCTGCCGAGATGCCCATTGCTGCACCGTACAAGACAGAGCGTATCAGCCCACCAACTACACCAAACCAAACAACAAAACAACTTCAAAATACATAAAGTTAAAGGCACTGGATGGACCCACCTTTGGAAATTATTGTTAAAGACCTGGGGGCCAATTTCATCGAGCTGCTAGCACGAAAATAGCTTGCTTGTTTTACACATCACACTGGCAAAAAAATCATGCCATTTTAAATGTTGCTTGTAACCGGTATTTTTGCTAGTGTGATGTGTAAAACAAGCAAGCTATTTCCGTGCTAGCTTTGGAGTCTTGACCGGTATACTGATTTTACTAAACAATTTTTTTTTTTTTTTTGCTTAAAGGAACATGTTGCCGGTCGCGTTGGTGTTTGAAAAGCGTTTGTAACCGTTTGTTATAAAATGCATATGGGTAGAAAGATGCTGTAAAAGTAGAATACAATGATCCACACAAACATGCCTCGATATTGCGTGGTTTTCCTTTTACATCGTCGACTAACTCTGTCGGCCAAATATGGCCGACCCCGACCGTGTTAGTTCGCAAAGTGAAGGAAAACCACGCAATTTTGAGGCAAACTTAATGTGTGGATCATTGTATTCTGACCCACTTTTAAAACATCTTTCCCACCATAATGCATTTTATAACAAACGGTTACAAACGCTTTTTGTTGACCAACTCGTCCGATCCAAGGCATCGTGTTCCTTTAAGAAACATGTTGTGCTCTATGAATTTGGGCCCAGTTTACTCACTTGGTGTATCCAAACATAATATGCATATTAAAATAACAAAGCTGTGACAATTTGGGCTAGATTGGTCATGGAAGTTGCAAGAAAATGATGAAAGAAAAAAATCTCCTTGTTCCATCACAAAGTGTGCTTTCAACCGATGAAGTCCTAATCTATACAAGAGTGAGATCTTGCACCTTTCTCAAAAAATGTGAGATAAATTAGACTGAGGGAGTCGTTCCTCTGTCTTGCTCTGTTGCTCATTTTTATAGGATTTGTGTCATTGCATGTTGAGGTATCATTGTATTTGGTTTTGCGGTAACACCATTGTGTGTATCAACTTTTTATTTATTTTTAATTTTTTTTAGACAACTGTCTTGTTTTATCAGATTGTTGAGGAGACTTCTCAATTCTGAGAGAATTGTCCTTTTTTTGGTAATACTGTATACACCTTGGCGAAACAGAAACATGGCTGGGACTACTAAATATTAAACTTTCCCAACTTATACAATGAGAGAGGTTTCGCGGAGTCTACGGATACACATACAACCGATACGTCGACACTTACTGTGTTCACGTGACGCGTATCCGCGACTATGGTATTTTGCACACACGTTAGCAACGGATACAGGAGCTCATACACGTCATCAAAAAACAGATACTGTTTTGCAGACTTTTAGTTGTATGTTTGTCCCAGATTAAAAACTGTTCACACGGAATTGCTTTCACTGGTATCGTGCTTGATAGAGATAGAAAATTGTTAGTCATTGCAAGCAAAACGATGAGAAAATGCAGTCTATAAAACACGGGGTCTCTATCGGTCATGCTTGTCGAGAAAAACACTCATGATGAATGCGAGCGCACTCAGGTAAAACATAACTTGCAAAACAAAATCCAACACGCGGATGACGTGAACGGATACGGATCATTTCCGTGTATGTATCTGTACGCTTGCGAAACCTCTCTATTAATCTATAGAACTTGCACACTCTCTAAATGCCAGAGTGAAAAGGCACTCGTAGAAGAGCCATATGAGGGACGACTTTTTTTTCGAGTGGTCTTCCGAACTTTTAGATTGAAGTTTGCAATTTTTGTTGAGTGATTTTCCACTCTGTCGTGGAGTGAAACCCAGGGTGGTGGTTATTTCACTCTTTTAGAGGGCTCTAAAAGAGTGAAATAACCACCACTCTTTTCAAAGAGCAATATGAGGGAGGGACTACTCGACAGGTAAAGAGTGGTGTTTTTCACTCTTAACATTTGAGAGAGCACTTTACCTATCGACAAAGCTAAGAAATGTTCTATCGTGTTTGCGATGGACATCACTCCAAACTCAGCTGTAGCTAGAAACATAGACGCAGAGAGATAGTATACTCTTTGGAATGGAAGACTGCCACCGAATATAGCAATGAGAAGCTTGCCGATCAAATCTCCAAAAGCGAAGAACACAAGTGCAAGAGAAATCTGCTGGTTGTTAAGACCGTGCCGATCCATCAAACTGGCCTAACAAGAGGAAGACAAGAACAAGTTAGGGTCAAGTATAACTCGTCCTTCGGATTGGACGTTAAGCCGTTGGTCCTATATGTGTTGTGTAACGCATGTAAAAGAACCCAGTGTACTTATCGAAAAGAGAAGGGGTTCGCCCCAGTGTTCCTGGTCCGATCGGCAGCAAATTGGGCTACAGCACCTTGTAAAACATTACATGGTGCTATCAGAACTAGGTCTCATAATTCAAATGCATAGTTCAAGATCTTGCAGAAAATACTGTATGTTACAACGCCAGGAGCGTCACCGGGTGACGGACAGGCGTTATAAAGAAGCCACAATTATTATTATTATTATTAAGTGTAAATTACATTACTACAAATATTGTTTGATTTTTTTGAATGATTGACATTAAATAATGGCTTTGGCAGCTAGCTTAGGACAGACATTTAAAGGATTTTGGTATTTTTTCTTAACACAAAAGAATCGTCCATAAACTTACTCAGTTTGAAGAAAATGATAGTAAAAGGCTTCCCTTAATACTTACAGAAAACAAGTATCAAAAAACGTATTAACCAGTGATGTTAGGCTATGGATTTTACATGCTAAAACTGAGACTAATAGCTTTCGTGACTTCGTTTTACTCATTTCTCAAAAGCTACATCACCTTAGCAAGCAATATTTTAGGGGAAGCTTTCTACTTTCACTTATCTTCAAACTGTGTAAAGGCAGTGGACACTATTGGTAATTACTCAAAATAATTATTAGCATAAAATCTTTCTTGGTAAAAAAGTAAAGGGGAGAGGTTGATACTATAAAACGTTGTGAGAAACGGTTCCCTCTGAAGTAATGTAGTTTTCGAGAAAGAAGTAATTTTCACGAATTTGATTTTGAGACCTCAGATTTAGAATTTGAGGTCTCAAAATCAAGCATCTGAAAGCACTCAACTTTGTGTGACAAGGGCGTGTTTTTTTTCTTCATTTTTATCTCGCAACTTTAGCTCAAATTTTCACAAGTTTGTTATTTTATGCATATGTTGTGATACACCAACTGTGAAGACTAGTCTTTGACAATTACCAATAGTGTCCACTGCCTTTAAGTTTAATGTAATTCTGTGGACATTGTGTAAAAAGTACACATACCCTTTAAAGGAACGTTACAGAAGAAAAAGAATAAGTTTATCCATTCTGAGTTCAGAACATGCCGTGACTATTGCTTTTATAGATCTACGTGAAAGTTGACGCTTTTACTTGTTGCTATCACTTGTCCTATTTTTTTTATTGATACCA
Source organism: Asterias rubens (assembly GCF_902459465.1). Taxonomy (NCBI): domain Eukaryota; kingdom Metazoa; phylum Echinodermata; class Asteroidea; order Forcipulatida; family Asteriidae; genus Asterias; species Asterias rubens. Next base: position 6,895,333 of record NC_047075.1, read on the forward strand.
CTCATTGCGCTCAAAATAAACTTACAAAATTAATGATGAAAAACGTCCATCCGATTTGAGAAAGAGTTATTCCTATGCCCCATGCTGTGGGCTCGAACCTCGTCATCATCTCCAGCACCTCACAGTGGTATGACGAGAAGCAACACTTCTTCTCTTCTTGCAGTCGAGTCAAGTCTTCATCTTGCATTTTGGGTTCTTCAAACAAGCTCTGAATCTCTGGATTTCCATCTATGCTTGGTTGAACATCTTCACATCCATATACGTTTGTCTCCTCTTCATTCAAGGGACTTGCCTCCTTGCTACCGTCTTCAATATCTGCAACATCTTGACGGTCGTTGACGGTTGTTGACGGATCCCTGAGAATCAAGCCGATGGCTACACCCATTACGAAGATCCCGCTTGAGACGATTCTTAAAGCATTCCTCCATCCGTACTGGGTTATGCATGCAGTTAGCAGAGGACTGAAAATTAAGATACCTGGAAAAAAGTACGAATTTAAAACACTTCGAATAAGCAACGTTTGAGCCCCATAAGTTGTTAATGTTGATCCCAATGTCTTAAAAAAGGGGAAAACAAACCTAAAAGTCAATAAAATAAAAAAAACCATAAATCTCAGTCTTTGCAGTTTTAAATGACCTTTGAACCTATTTATCATTGTCCAATCCAAAATGTGTGTGTTGCGATTGTTACGTCATCGTTTTACCTCTAAAGAAGCTTGATGACGTTAATGCATCCTATAAGGTCTTTGTGAAGGCTTGCGTGTTCTGATGACATCATGACTACGCAGCCAGATAGAATTTGCAAGTGTAGTGCGAGTTTTTGGACGTTAAACTGCGCGATTTTGTTTTCTTCGCACGAGTAACCATAAAGCATAAAAACACCCTTTAAACTTACGTTGCCCCATGATTGGTTTAGAGAATGGGTTTACAACTATGGTACTGATAACTAAATGAGTTTGGGTGGTTCTAAAAAGAACCGTTGGTTTAAACTCGACGTTTCAATCAGTCTTTTCTGATTGTATTTCTTAAGTACTGTGGAGGCGGATTAGCTCGGTGATGCACGAGTTCGCTCACTAGACTGTGTCCGTGGGAAGAAGCATGCAGCATCACAGTCCAGCTTTCTCCAGAAGATGACCAGAGTATACTGATCAAAACGTCGAGTTGAAACCAACAGTTCTTTTCAGAACCACCCCAACTCATTTAGAGATAGTCATTGCGTTGTGTTACCGCAAACCTTTCCATATCGTAGTTCCACCATGCAAAGTTTCAAATCTACTGCATGATAACAGTTGTTTATACTCACACAGTGAAACCAGTTGGTAGAATTCAGAGTTTAGTTTATAGGAAACTCACGTCTTGTGTCACATTACCTTCGGATGGGACGTAAAGCCGTTGGTCCCATGTGTTGTGTAACGCATGCACACTCATCGAAAAGAGAAGGGGTTCGCCCCGGTGTTCCTGGCTGCGGCTGCTTAATGCGCCGTAGTACCTTGTAAACCCTTATAAGGTGCTAATTTTGGTCTCAGAATTCATCACTTCAATAACCTATCTTTCTGAAAATGTGTATATACTCAGCGCCTTGGGTACCTTGTTTGGTAGATACGTGCGCTTTATAAGACTTCGATCTTTGTATTTATATTATTACCTAATGAGGTTCCGAGGAACATGACAGCGCTCGCACGGAGAAACGAAGTCCCAGCAGCGAACCACTTAAGAACAATCCCATTGGTAGCAACGAGGACGAAGTCGTTTGCAACACCACCAAGGATACCAAAAGTCAAGAGGACGTACCAGAAGTTACGAGCTAATGATGTCAGCATCAACCCTGATAGAAATACTACATGACCAATTAAGATCAGAGTACGATGACTTACAACTCGGAGGAGTAAGCTGGCCACAGGACTCAGCAAGCCCGCTGATGCATTAGCTATGGACCCCGGCCACCCTGAAAGGATACACACGTCATCAACACAGATACATAAAGGAATCAGTTTAACACATTACTCGCTTGCATTTTCATGTTTGTAGAGATAATAACAGATTTCATGATTATCTTCCACGAAATTCGGTGTGCATTGTTTTCTTACAACCATGCACGAATAACTGTATAATTATACATACACCGTAAGTATTTTAACAACAAACCACAAACAATAAACAACAAACAACAAGCAACAAACATAAAAAACAACAAAAACAACAAAAGACATACAACAAACCAACAAACAACAAACAACAAACAGCACCAGCAACAGCAACAGCAACACCAGCAGCAGCAGCAGCAGCAGCAGCAGCAACAATAACAACAATAACAACAGCAGCAGCACCAGCAACACCACCAGCAACAGCAGCAGCAACAACAACCCCATCAATAAACAGCAGCAGCAGCAACAAGTCAACAATACTAAAATGAAACAAAAAACCGCTAACACATCACGTGTAATTGCGCAGCATAGTTACCTGTTAAGGCTTCACTGCTTCCAAACTCATCTCTGAAATTCACAAACAAGATGCTGTAGTTGTACACAATTCCTTTGATGAGGATTAATTGAATGTTGCAGGCAACTGGAATCATTAAACGAAACCAGCGCCACTTGCGACTAACCGATTCGACCATTACGAATTTAATCCCAGTATGAAATCATAGTGTAGTGGAAGTGATGCCAGGGTAGAGACAGACTGTAACCAACTCTCATGTACACCAACGTTTGTTAAAACTAGGCCTTTGTTCGTGACCTCATGAAATGTTTATTGTTGACGATAAACCATTATGAAAACTTCTATTCGTAACGAGTCACCGACCACGTCTGACTCTAAACTGTCTACGAGTTTCCGTCACGGATAACGCCGAAGCTATAGTGTGCGGATTTTAAAACTTGTTTTGTGTTTTTTGAATAATACAATATATTTATATATGATTCAATAGAATTCCGTTGACATATTATTAATTTTATGTCGCTGCGTAGGAACTAAATGCAGTATCCAGTGTATTGTTATCATTATTTATTGTTGTAATACTTATTTGTTTCTGCGGACAACCAAAAGCAAAAATAATCACCATCTAAAGGCGATCAAGAATATAAAAACATACAAAGGCACATACAAGTACAAGAGAAAACACGTCATAAAAAGAAAGACGTTAGGCCTACCTATTCAAAATATTGTTGTTGGCTTATGAATGTTTTTATAGTTTTGCACCTCCTTATTTTATTTGATAGACAGTCTACCCGCAGGTCAGCAAATTTATTTTCCTTTTATCTGCAAACTATTCCTCCTTTTTTCGTGTGTGACCTCTGTGTGAATATATAATTAGTCCAAAGGGCTTCTGAAATTCAGTCTTTTTTGGCCTTATCTGAAAAGTATTGACAGAAATAATGAAGCAGTACATGGGTTGTTCTAAAACCCCCTCGACCCACGACCCTCCGACATCCGCCCCGTGTTCGAAGAATGTCCCAATTCCGAATTCATAAAATGTCGCTTAATTACGGCCGAGTAAGAATTAAGTCCCCGATTTAGAATTCACAGTGTGCGATCCGCGACGCAACTTCCTTCCACGACTAGGCTTGACCTCAAGTCTGAGACTGCGGTTATATTTATCTGCATCAGCCACACAGAATTGGGAGTATTTACTCTCCGCTTCCGCACGACAAGTGTACACCGATTGGGGACTCCAAACACGTCCGTGTGGCCATTCGGTCGGTCGGGTCATGGAGGTAAAATTCTACCTCCAGGGTCGTGGGGGTTGAGGGGGTTTTAGAACAACCCGCAGTACATTGAAATAAAGAGCATATCGGTCGTTTTGTATGAAAACAAAATGTGTGCAACTCAAATTTTAAAAACACGACAAATTGTCCCGTTATGAATGTCAGCAACAGTCAAAAATAGTATACATGGATAGATTATTTAATATTCTTCCTGGAAATGTTAAAAGCGATACCGGATCGTACCTAGTCCAGTCATGATACAGCGATATCCACCGGTAGTCGAAAACCCACGTTACGAAATAAAACAACCAATAAACAGCATGGTTTTCCTGCACGGTGATTGGCTGACGATGACATCATCCATTTCGTTGGAATGGTTCCCCGACTGCCAGCCTAGCGTTAGTCAATAACAAGAGTGCCTGTCTACAATGAGCCGACCCCATACAGATACTGATATTAACCGTATTATCTGTTCACGTCAGCCGGGTGTTGGATTTTGTTTCGCAAGATATGTACATGTACTTGTATGTGTCACTCGAGTGCGCTCGCATTCATCATCATGAGTGTTTTCCGGACTAGCATGACCTATAGTGACCCGTGTTTTATACATTTTCTCATCGTTTTGCTTGCAAATGACGAACAACTTTCCGTCTGTACCAAGCACGATACCAGTGAAAGCAACTCCGTAGGAAATGCTTTGATCTGTGTTAAAACTAAAACTAAAACGCTGCAAAACAGTTTCCGTTTTTCTACGACGTGAATCGTCGCGGATACGTGTCATGTGAACACACAAAGTGTCGACGCATCGGTATCTGTGTGTAGACATGCAAAACCTCTCTGCTATCTTTCAGCAACAGTTATTGTAACTTTTTATCTAAACTTGTAGTTATTGTATACATGTAAAGAACAAATCAAAGTCTGTATTTTTAAAATTATTTTATTCTTACTAGTATTTTCGTTATGCAAGAAAAAAAAAAGGAGAAAACGCGAACAAGTATCATGAGAAAAGTTATTTATTGAACATTGTTTTAAACATTTTTGGTGAATTGTTCCCCCTTAAAACACAATCACCTCCTCATCTCGCCCATTGCTTTACAAGTTGTTTCGCTTGCATTTTTGCGGACTTTGCCCACGGTTTGGGGTACAAAAAAGTGCTTTCAAAATTACGATATCTATATACATGTACGTTGATTTCCATAAAGGTGCTGTCCGTCTATAGACGATGTGACCTATATTTACATTCAAACCGCCCTCTGTTGACAAAACACTGTATACATCATGTTTCGCCGGGCAAAAACACCTGTAGTAGTGATAAGATTGCATACTCTTTCTAGCTGGCTGCCAAAACACAAAGGTTTTGCCCGGCGGTGCGCGCGAATCATGTTATGGTTTTCAAGTGACGTCAGAGGTCACATCGTCTATAGGTTCTTTGTGGGTGTGTTCGTTTAGCTTCCCTGGGTCGACCTCGGTGTGTGGCGGTTTTTTTTTCGAGGACGAACGTGGGTAATTATCTGCAAAAGTTCATAATGGAAAAAAAAACAACCACACACCTTGTCGACCCAGGGAAGCTAAACGAACGCACCCATAGTCTGTGTTGCCAACCCTCTGGTCCCGCATGATATAAAAAACAATGTTCATAGGGTACGTTCTATTAGCTTCCCCGGGTCGACCCCGGTGTGTGGCGTTTTCTTTTTCCAGGACGAACGTGTGCAGATAATTACCCACGTTCGTCCTGGAAAAAAAAACGCCACACACCGGGGTCGACCCAGGGAAGCTTAAAGAAAGCACCCTTTATAGTGATGACCCAGATGAACTTGGACGACGTCTCTGCCTCCAGTGCAACCACAGTACATCAACAACAGTCATTGATTGTAAGCCAGCCATAACACTGAAAGCTACGGTATAGTCTCCAATCGTGTCGTAAATCAATCCTGTTGGGCACAAAACAAAATAATTATTTCGTATAATAATGTTAAAGACTTGTATTGCGCACATATCCACCACTTTTACCATCCCAACAAGGTACTCAAGGAGCTTGGAATAATACTGTAGCAGAATAATGTTATTGATGGTATGAATTCTGAGACCCCATTATGTAGCACCAATAAGGGTTTACAAGGTGCTACGGCGCATTCAGCAGCCACAGCCATGAGCACTGGCCCAAACACCTTCTCTTTTCAATAAGTGCACTGGGTTCTTTTACATGCGTTACACAACACATGGGACCAACGTCTTTACGTCCCATCCGAAGGTTGAAGCAATGGTTAAGGACACAAGTGTCACGACTGGGGGATTTCGAACCCACACTCTGCTGACCAGAGTACCGATTATCAGCACATCCAATGGAAATAACTGGGTTTGTATGACTAGTTTTTGTCTGTATAATGACAGGTGCAAAAACAAATGCTGCTTCATTTGTAATGACCATGAACTCACCTGGAAAATATAGAAGCAGTATCATTGCAGCACCAGACGAGAATCCAGTCCATCCCATGACATATCCCATATGATCTTTGCCGAATACCTCCTTAATAACAACATCTATGAGTATTGAAGACATTCCAAGAGCATTTCCAAGCATGAAAGTATTCACAACAATCGTCCAATAAGACATCAGCCAAGGATCAAGAGCATAATAGATGGCATTTATAAGGAGAGCTCCAGCAAGCCATATACAATAGCTGAACATCTTAACAGTCTGAACCAATGGACCAATCACAATGCAAACTACTGTCCTACCTATCCCATACGCTACAATGAATTGGGATGCATCTTCCAATGTGAATTCTTTATACACAGTTGCGTACTGTACGTAGTATATCAACCAAGCAGTGTTTGTAAGCCTCCAGACAATGACCAAGAACACAACTAGCCAGAATGATAAGGATGAGAATAAACCAAGCTGGAATGTATCTCTAGTGAATGAGTAAATTGTGGTATAACAAGAACAGCCACAGCGGTCGCTTGGTGCCACTTTGTCTTCCCCTGTCTCTTGCTCTTCGTCTGTGACAGCTGCCTCATAACCATCTTGACTCCTACCAGCTGCAGGTGGTTTCATCAGAGCTCCACATACAGCGAGATGTAATAACAATCCTCCAAGAAGTAGCATTGTTCCCCTCAAGCCGTAGACTTCTAGGAAGAGTTGTATCAAGGGCACAACAGCCACGAAGACCGATGAATTGCCTAAGTCAGCTACACCGTAAGCTGTTGTGATAGATTTACTAAAACAACCTCCAATCAAATGTTTTGTTATCACGAATGAGATGCCGATTGCTGGCCCTGTATAATAAAACACACATTGATTTTACAGCCGTGGTGAAACAAAAAGAACATAGAAAACATACTCAACTTTACAAATATAATGTTTAAGACAGTGGACACTATTGGTAATAATTGCCAAAGACCAGTCTTCTCACTTGGTGTATCTCAACATATGCATAAAATAACAAACCTGTGAAATTTTGAGCTCAATTGGTCGTCGAAGTTGCGAGATAATAATGAAAGAAAAAACACCCTGGTCACACGAAGTTGTTTGCTTTCAGATGCTTGATTTCGTGACCTCAATATCTCCGGTAAGTAATACTTATAATAGCGCCCTCACGCGGTCAAAAATACGGCCCATTAAACTGCAAAAGTAATCATCAAATTAGCAATTCAATTACCTGTTAATAAGGTTAGGATGAAGGTTATGATGTACAAACTTGGTAGAAACGACGCAGTTATCATGGAGATACCGGCAACTAATCCACTCACTGTCAACACAGTCCTGGCGCCAAATCTCTCCTTTAGTGGCGTTGCTAAGACACCTGTTAATCAAGAGCAAACTTGTTAAAGAAAACGCGGTAAGGATGAAGGTGATGGTGACAAACTGGAGTCTATGCGAACTGCCTCTAGTTACCGGGCAACCTCGGTAGTCTAGTTGGTAAGACACTGCTCTAGAATTGCAAGGGTCGTGGGTTCGAATCCCACCCGAGTAACATGCCTGTGATATTTTTTCACAGGACTTGGGAAAGTACTGAGTATACAGTGCTAACACACATCGGTGTATGGGTAAAAACCAAAATTAATAAATTAATAAACTGGAGTCACTTTTGGTGATTGTTAAAGTGACCTGCACAACGATTTAAAAAAACGACCAGGCTAAACTTAAGAGAAAATGGTAAAGAAAACCCCAAGGAACACTTACACACAAAACAAACCTAGCGAAACAAGGAATAGCGAAACTGTCTGAGATGTTTATGAGTCAGTAATTATTGGAACACACAGTCTATTAAATGTTTTCAAAATGTTTGACATTAAAAAAGCTGCATCAGTGCTTCTAACCAGGAAGCTTTTAAGGCAATTCATTTTTTTCGGAGTAGGCCTAAATGGAAGACTATGAGGACGCTTGGTGGCAGCAGACTTACCATGTAAAATCCATCGTTCTCGGTCATGTGTGCAGGCTCTGAACTACCATGGAGGAATCTTTGTTCCTCCATGGAACTACGTAAACAATGGAAATATACCTGGTAAGTCTGCTGCCACCTAGCGTCCCAAAGTATCCTATTACCAATTTAGTTTCTCTTCATTAAAGTAATAAATTGAAGGGAAGCTTTCCACTATCAGGATCTTCAAACCCTGTAAGTTTAATGTAAATCTATGGACATTTTGAAAAAGTTCCCAAATCCTTTAATTATGTTTTCCACAATTCAATGTACAATGGAGGAACTTCCAATCCATGAATGTACTAACATTAATATAAATACATTATTATTATTATTATTCATGTACTCGTATTTTCGATCCTAGCATTCTGGTCTTTTCGAAGGCTTAATGACAACACAACAAACATGATGATGAACAGGTAACAGGTACATTAAAATATATCTTCACAATTTTTGTAAACGATCTTTAATTAAGGCTTGTTCTTGGAAAACCCTAGGTCTTAGGTGTGGCCTTACCCCAATAAATCTGATCGCACTTACCTGAGAAACTTATCCCCGCACTTACAAAAGCAACCATCCAGCCAATTAACCAAGTCGAAGTGACGAACTGTTCCTGTAAGGAAGGTAACATCATACCCAGGCCTTTTACTAAAACAGCCAACGCCATCTTGGTTGTAAATAAACACAACACAGCAATCCAGCCTCGTAGACCACCATCACGGAAAGTATCAACTAAAGACTGCAAAACGCGTCCGAAACAACCGGAACTCATTTTGGAACAAGCCTCATTCTATATGGCTTGATATAAAACAAACACAAAATCAGAAAGCAGTTTTTGTTGGTCGTTGAAATAAACAAGAATCCAATATGACTGCCCCGTTAGATAGAGTACGTGCGTACTCTGTGTACAACTCCAAATCCCTGTTCAATAACAAACCTTGCTTGAGTTGTCATGCCAGGTGCGTGCCGTGAATAGAGCATGGCAGTGAGTGTATAGTATCTTTGGTAGAGTTTTAGTGAATTACGCAGTCTACCTGCAGTACACTAATCCCCATTGTTATTTATCTGCAGGGATATGCAGCGTGTTTTCATGCGTGACCTCGGTTTGAATACTAATTAGTCAAAAGGGCTTCTGGAATTCGGTCATTTTCAGCCTTTGCTGAAAAGTCTCAACCAAAATAATGTACCAGTAAATTGAAACGAAGAGCATATCTGTCGTTATGTATAAAAACAATCGGTGCAACTCAAATTTTAAAAAGAGAAATTTGTACGTAAAAAATGGCTTCAAAAACAGAGAAAACAAGTCACAAAAACACGGACAATTTTCATGTTATGAATGTCGGCAACAGTCCCCAATTAGTATTTATGGATAGATTAGTTCATATTCTACCTGGAAATGTTAAAAGCGAGACCGGATCGTTCCTAGTCCAGTCAGGATACAGCGATTTCCACCGTTAATCCAAATCTCACATTACGAAAAAGTCACCTATTAGACAGAATGGTTTTCTTGCACGGGTGATTGGCTGATGATGACATCATCGACTGAAGGCCGGTTTATAGTCGGTCGCGCGATGGAAATCTTGACGCGCGATCATAAAAAGACACAGTTTTCAGGCCTCAGTCCTAGGATTGCGCGCAATATTTCCATCGGGCGACCATCGCGCGACCGACTACAAGCCGGCCTTGATAGGGCAGCATGTTGTTTTTCGTTGACATGGTACCTTGACCACCAAGCCAAAGTGATTCAATAACAAAAGCGCCCGTCTATACCATTATAGACGGGCGCTTTTGTTATTGACTAACTCAGGCTTGGTGGTCAAGGTACCATGCCAAAGAAAAAAAGCATGGTGCCCTATGAATTCCTCCTTTTTGGTCACGTGATTTTGGGTGATATCGGACCCTAAATTCGACAGAGCCTAGTCGGAGATTTTTGGGTCTGGGAACCAGACTAGAAACCACTGGGCTTTAAGAAGAAAACAAAAATAATTATGTGATTGTGACTGTGATATACTCATGTATGATTTTCCTGACCCTCATCAGGCGAGAAATTCAAACGCTGTCAAACAATTTGATTCTGCAATGAAGATATTACGCGAGAATGGTGTGACGTAGAAACCAGTAATTCGCTCTTAAATTATGGGTGCGTTCGTTTAGCTTCCATGGGTCTACCCCGCGGTGCTCACCCGGTGAGCCCCTGACAAGAGCTAATCGAACGATCACACTCGCCCTCTCGTGGTGACGGCATGCACCTCAGGTCACCCCCAAGTGACCCACTCCACAAGCAGGGCACTAGGGGCTGACCCAGGTGAGCCCCGTCAAAGCTATTCGAACGTACCGGGGCAGACCTGGGTCGACCCCCAGGGAAGCTAAACGAACGCACCCATTAAGTGTTAAATTTGCGTAGCGCCCTCTACCGTCGGTATGTCACCGGTATGAATAATACCCCCCTCTAAAAATAGATTGTAGACTTACTTGGTTATAAATATTCATCTATGCAAATCACCCTAAAATCAAATCATGCTTTCACACCGTTGGCGGCGCACTATACTTCACCGTCATAGACCTTTTCGCAAATACTGGGGCGCGCCCGTAAAGCTTGGAATTAGGTGCATTGTGGTCTAGCTGGTATCCAAATTTGATCCATATCTATCCCACAATGCACCTCATTCAACAGTCTGCGCTTGCGCATTGGTATTTGCGATAAGGTCTATTCATATTCTTGTAGAAGACGCGTAAACAGCTTTCCTTTCCTTCGTCTTCTACTTACAGGTAAAGATTTTCTATTTTCATATATTATTCTTTTAACTTTATTTCGTTTATTTATACAACATGTGACGAGAACAAATGTGTAACATAGAGTTACCTTGTACATATTACTGTGATTTATCGTTAGTTTGTAGATAATTGTTGTTTGCGAGATTTTTCCTGTATATTGAGATATGCAGGAAAAGTATCCAAATTCAGTTTAATCTCGTTGTAAATATACAACACAGGCGTGATTGTTTTAACGTCTGTCCATTTTGTTTATTTGGACTTACGATGTCTCTATCGTCGACTGAGTCACATAATTCAAGATGGCGGCCGCCAGCAAGCTTTTGGCGGGAACCGTGCGCCATCTTGTTTTACTTGTTTTCTGCCTTAAGCAATACCTTTACCTTTTAATTAAATTGTTTTGTTTATTAAATCTAAATATATCCTAAAAATATGCATTAACATGTATTAATTAAAAAGTCATTCATATTCTTGTAGAAGACGCGTAAACAGCTTTCCTTTCCTTCGTCTTCTACTTACAGATTCAGAATAAATATCGTGATAATAAGAACAACAAGCAGCCGTGTCCTCTATCCATTATTTGGCCTATTAAATACCGTGGGTCACAGGTATTTAAGTGTTATTTTCAGTGAGCGGTATACAATTGGTTGAATAAAAACATTCCAGATGAGCCAGTGTGGATTTATACTTTATTGGTTCCAAATCTTTGATCGTGGCTTTTTAGTCGTCCTGTTAGCCACTACAAACAGCGCCCTCCTGTAATCAACCTCCGTCATTTAGCCTACGAGTTAGGGTACGTGATATAATAATAATTATGGGTGCGTTTTTTCGTGGCTGAGATGCAGAAGAATAAACACGATCTAATAAGACTTGAAATCAAGTCTTGTGAGAATTGGAGTGAGTTTTCGTTAGTGACGTCATATAATTTGAAAGTTCCTTGACCGTTCAAATTTGCCTGTTCAAACGTATACATCAGATCGCAATCACCCTACTTCCCACCCTTTTGAAATTACTCTTGTTTACCACAAATTATTTAACTATTAAATAAGTTTATGTGACAATAAGTTCAATTTGTCATTACCTATATTTCTTATCGAAAAAATGCCCCAAATGATGTGTAAATGTTAAGCTTTAAGATACCAACTTTTGTTTGTACCTAAACAATGTCACGAAAATGATCATTTATATTCAATGTAAATGGTTCACTATTTTGGTTAAGGTCGAAAGTGCATACAAACCTTAAAAACATGTTCCCATCATTTTCATTTACAGCCAGAAGTTTTAAACAACAAATGTGTAAATAAAAAATTATCAGTTTGCAGTAAGGGAGCTGTAAGAAATAGAGTGAATAATAATTTGACAATAGTTTGTTGGAAGATTACAGACAATCGCTTGTAGTTGTGGTCTTTACAAAATGATAAGTGGACCCCCAGAGAATTATTTTGTGCTGTGTAAAATATTGTTAACCCTGTTGCAATAAGTATTATTAAAGCAGTTGTTATGTTTGTGGTATGATTAAATAATAATTTTGCACTGTATTATGTCAAGCCCTGTTGCAATACGAATTATTATAGCAGTTATTATGTCTATGAATAAATAATAATTTTGTACTGTATTATGTCAAATATTGTTTGCCCTGTTGCAATAAGAAATATTAAAGCAGTTATTATGTGTACGAATAAATAATAATTTTGTACTGTATTATGTCAAATATTGTTTACCCTGTTGCACTAAGAATTATTAAAGCAGTTGTTATGTTTATGGTATGAATAAATAATAATTTTGTACTGTATTATGTCAAATATTGTTTGCCCTGTTGCAATAAGAAATATTAAAGCAGTTATTATGTGTATGAATAAATAATAATTTTGTACTGTATTATGTCAAATATTGTTTGCCCTGTTGCAATAAGAAATATTAAAGCAGTTATTATGTGTACGAATAAATAATAATTTTGTACTGTATTATGTCAAATATTGTTTACCCTGTTGCACTAAGAATTATTAAAGCAGTTGTTATGTTTATGGTATGAATAAATAATAATTATGTACTGTATTATGTCAAATATTGTTTGCCCTGTTGCAATAAGAAATATTAAAGCAGTTATTATGTGTATGAATAAATAATAATTTTTTACTGTATTATGTCAAACATGTTGTACAATATAAGAAGCCAATGCGCGAAATAAGACCCACAGAACCAAGCAAACCACGCAAACTACCGCGTGAAATGTTTTAAAAAGTGGTTTACTCTGGGGCTCAGTGGAAAACAAAAAATGGCTTCAATGTAAATTTGTGTCTTAGCGTAAATTTGAACTACAGTTCTTCTGGTAATTTACTGAAAGAGTCTCGAAAAGTTCAGAATTTTTTCTGAAAAACTTTATAGAAAGGGTTCGGGTTAATAAGTAGAATCAAACCGTGAAGGTATTCGGACGATGATGGAGTAAACAATAAAAATCTGACGTCATACTTCCAGGCTCGTGAATTACGCCAGAGTTTACCATTAAGCACACACTGTGGAAAAATCCGTAAAGTTTACGGTGCTTTACCTGGCAGCTAGGGTGCCAGGTAAATCGCCGTAATTTTAACGGTGGAAGTTTTGCAAACTATCACTTCAAGGCACAATTAACAAGACTAAAGCACCGTCAATTGTAAGGATTTGTATTTACACTGTACGTTAAAGTTCTGACGGTCACATGGAGCATCTGAACCGTTGATCTCTCAATCAAATTATACGTACACGTATACATATATAAAAAATAAAATAACAATGATGTGTGTTGTATGATATCACTGGTTCTGTAAAACCAGGTCATGTCTTTATCCTCGCAGATACAGACAGGGCACCAGTGTAGGTGGAGAGGACTCGATGCAAGTCGTTAGACAGTGTCTAATACTGTCTGCCAGTGCTGCATATTGCAAGTGCCAAGCATCACCAATACACTCATCCTGCCTGCCGTGCATGCAACAGTCGCAGTGCGATAATACATTCATGCAACGGTCGTAGGTATAGCGCGTGGCATGGTCGTGCTCTTAAACGACTGGAGTAGCTCGTTCCCATTTAAACTTGCCCGTCTAATTTTTGATAGCAGATACAATGCAAGTGTACATTGCTAGATACAATTATTCAAGACGGTAATTGGGAGCAACTCCAACATTGGGACAATAATGTGTGTACCGTCCCCGCATCGTGAGAACGTTGGAAAAAAGTAGCAAGCGGCGAAAGAGACCTCGCAACATTTACCGACTTGATTCAAGACTATACCTTGAGGAGAATTAAGGGGCAAAGACTAAAACCAAGATGAGACTTCGAAAAAGACGTAATTATTTTAAACTGTTTTAATAAACTGTTTAAAAACAGTTTGTTTAACAAGGGGAAGGATAGCGACGAGTTCTTAATTATTGGCCGTAAAAACCAGCAGGGTCGTTGCCGTCTAAAAAAGGTCCGAGCCGAAGGCGAGGGCCTTTATCGCACGGACACGACCCTGCAATGTTTTACATGGCCGATTAGAAATGAGTCACTACTATTTTAGTCCCATTCATGAATGCCATCCGGCGGTTAAAAATAAAGTAGGAAACTCTGTAAAAACTTATCTTTTTCCCAACATTTACCTTTGTGTACCCTAAGTGCATTTTTATTTTCGGATATGTTTTTGTGCGCGTAATGCATCCGTATACACGGTCTAAAATGGCGCGGCAAGATCGATCACTCCTGCGAACGAGGTTGTAGGCTAACCCACACGTATCCGAAAACAATGTTATGTTGTTATGGAAGAGTGTGTGGTAACACCATGTAATGACTATCTCTAAATGAGTTGGGGTGGTTCTGAAAAGAACCATTGGATTAACTCGACGTTTCGATCAGTATGCTCTGATCGTCTTCTGGATAGTTATGTTGTGATGAACATGTCAAAAAGGCTAGTAAATATGTGAGAAGCAAATGCGCGAAATAAGACAAACAGTACCATGTCAGCTATCATGTACAGTGTTAATATGGTTTACTATGGGGTTCAATGGAGAAATAATAATTTAGCTTCAATGTAAATTTGTGTTATAGCGTGATACTGTCAAGACTAATGACTTTGCAATTAATCGGTTCGTTCATTTAATTCCAGGTAAAAAGCCGCCATAAATTAAATTTGGTCAATCCTTTACAAATACAATCACCGTTAAAATTGCCCGTACCTGTTAACGAGAGGCACCTATTGTTCACTAATGACTCGCTCCTGGACCAGAATTAATTTGTTATCCAACGGCACCATTCATGGAAAGTACGATAACACTAAGTGTATAACAAACCTTTACTTCTTTGTAAATTTGAAATACGGTTCTTCTAGTAATTGAATAATAATACGTAATAATATCGTAGTCTTATTATAGCGCACGTATCTACCGAGAAATGTACTCAAGGCGCTGAGTATATACAAACTTTCAGAAAGATAGGTTATTGCAGTGATGGATTCTGAGACCCAATATCACCTTATAAGGGTTTACAAGCTGCTTTGGCGCATACAGCAGCCACAGCAAGGAACACCGGGGCGAACCCCTTCTCTTTTCGATAAGTGCACTGGGTTCTTTTAAATGCGTTACACAACACATGGGACCAACGGCTTTACGTCCCATCCAAAAGACGAAGCAATAATTAAGTGTCTTGCTTAAAGGACACAAGTGTCACAGCTGGGGATTTACTGATTGAAAGATTCTCGAAAAGTTCGGATCTTATCGCAAAAAAATCATGGAAAGGGTTGGGTCAATAAGTAAAATAAAACCAATGAAATATTCGGACCATGATGGAGTAAACAATATGGTAGCCAGAATATCTGACGTCATACTTCCAGGCTCGTGAATTTACCCCGCAGATGGCATTGAGCCTACGTTTAAATCCTGACGGTCAAAATGGTACATATGTAGCGTTGATCTCGCATTCACTTTTCAATCAAATTATACGTACAAGTATATAGATCATCATTGACATGATGTAAAGTAATACATTGTGTCCGATGATATCACTGGTTCTGTAAAACCGGTACATGTCTTCATCCTCGCTAATAAAGACACAGGAAAAGTCAATGTGTAAACTAGACTGGTCCCCTATAGCAATAGGTGAACTATTGGTCATATTCAATGACGAGAGGACTTTATAATAGTCTAGACCAGATTTTAAGAAAGGGCTCTGTAAAGTGAGTGAGCGGCATTTTTGAGTACAAGTTGGTAACCCATCCAACTAACCTAATATGGGGGTGCTGAATCCGAAAATCGGGGATACCAAGCCGAATTTTAAGATTAAAGGTGTCTTACGAAAAAATAACCAAAAACAAGTAAAAATATAAATTATGCAAAACATATCTGTTTGTGTAAATCTATGTTACTAAAAAAATGAATCATTTAACATTCCTTGACCTTGTTTAGGGATAGCTGGATCCAACAAAATAAGTAATTTAAGTGTAAGCATTGATAAAAGGAGCATTTTTGTCAGAATAGTTCAAAATACTTAGAGTGTGAAAATCAAGCATCACTTTAAAGTGTTTCAGTTTGATGTCACTTAAAGCCATTGGACCCTTTCGGTAAAAAAAATTCACAGATTTACAAATAACTTACAGGGTTTACAGAAGGTAGTGGTGAAAGACTTCTCTTGAAATATTGTTCCTTGAAATGCTTTTCTTTTTATGAAAAACATTAAAACAATATCAATTCTCGATAGCGAGAATTACGGATTTATTGAAAATGTCATCACACGGCGAAACGTGCGGAAACAAGAGTGGGTTTTCTCGTTATTTTCTTCCGACTCCGATGACCGATTGAGCCTAAATTCTCACAGGTTTGTTATTTTATACACAAGTTGTATAATGGCTTTAAAGTCACCTTGAAATAGATTTTTTTCTTTCAAACAGAAGAGTATATGCTTACGAACAATAAAACCATTTTTTTTTGTAATTGTTTGTCACGATTTATATGTTTCAAAAATATATAAAGTTGTTTGGGGGCTGACTCCGCCTACCCCTTTTGTGACGTCAATCGAGGCAGACTTTGCCTGCAATGCGTATAGTAAACACACGTGCAAAGTACATGTACGTCCAAGTCGTGAGTTGGTACATTTCAAAAAGTGTTTTTCTGCATTCAGCAGCAATACACCTGGTCGGCATTGCCGGAAAAAAAACATATTTTTTTTTTTTTTAAACGTACTAACACACGACTTGGTCCGTACATGTACTTTGCAATTGTGTTTACTCTACGCATTACAGGCAAAGAATTAAAACAAAAAGAGTTTAATAAGGGAATAAAAGGGTAGTGTCAAGTTCTGAATCGGCCGTTTAAAACCGGCAGGGTCATGGCCGTGCGATAAAGGCTCGGGCCTTTATAATGTTTGTTTTGAAAGTTGTATCTTTTAATCAAAATTACAAAGATCTACTTGGATGTTATATAAAACAAATAATGAATGTTTTTCATTCGTGCAATGGTGCGAAATGTTCATTCGTTGAAAGCTGGAATGTTCCATTCAACTCGGCTCCGCCTCGTTGAATAGAACATTCCATCTTTCAACTCTTGAACATATTCGCACCATTGCACTCATAAACATTCATTATGTGTATATTATATAACACCCAAGCAGATCCTTGCCATTTGATTGGAGGATTGTCCGTCACGTGATAGCAAATAAAAGTACCAATACACGCTGAGTCACTCACCGTGCTTTTTCGTTCCATCCGAAAAGTACCATTGCACGCTGCCAGCGTGCAATGGTACTTTTCGGATGGAACGAAAAAGCTGAGTAAAAACATCACTGCGTGCGCGTGTCTTTGGTAACGCAGCAGTGTTACTGCAAGGCATATTAGTAACATTACTAGCATTCGGCTTCTACAATTAAAAATTGTCGGCCTACGCTTTGTTTGTTTTAAAAGTTGTATCTTTCAATCAAAATGACAAAGATCTACTTGGATGTTATATAAAACAAATAATGAATGTTTTTCATTCGTGCAATGGTGCGAAAATGTTCATTCGTTGAAAGCTGGAATGTTCCATTCAACTCGGCTCCGCCTCGTTGAATAGAACATTCCATCTTTCAACTCTTGAACATATTCGCACCATTGCACTCATAAACATTCATTATGTGTATATTATATAACACCCAAGCAGATCCTTGCCATTTGATTGGAGGATTGTCCGTCACGTGATAGCAAATAAAAGTACCAATACACGCTGAGTCACTCACCGTGCTTTTTCGTTCCATCCGAAAAGTACCATTGCACGCTGCCAGCGTGCAATGGTACTTTTCGGATGGAACGAAAAAGCTGAGTAAAAACATCACTGCGTGCGCGTGTCTTTGGTAACGCAGCAGTGTTACTGCAAGGCATATTAGTAACATTACTAGCATTCGGCTTCTACAATTAAAAATTGTCGGCCTACGCTTTGTTTGTTTTAAAAGTTGTATCTTTCAATCAAAATGACAAAGATCTACTTGGATGTTATATAAAACAAATAATGAATGTTTTTCATTCGTGCAATGGTGCGAAAATGTTCATTCGTTGAAAGCTGGAATGTTCCATTCAACTCGGCTCCGCCTCGTTGAATAGAACATTCCATCTTTCAACTCATGAACATATTCGCACCATTGCACTCATAAACATTCATTATGTGTATAATATTCATCTCACTCAGACTAACAAATATTTTCTTAACTTGTTTTTACTGATTTCTGAAAAAAAAATACAGCACATCATCAAGAAATAGAAAAGCACCATCATTATCTTCAAACCGTTAAAGTTTAAGGGCACTGACACTAATTACTCAAAATAATTGTTCGCATAAATACTTAATTGATAACAAGCAATGAAGAGCTGCTGATAGTATAAAACATTGTGAGAAACGGCTCCCTATTAAGTTACGTAGGTTTAGAGAATAAAGTAATTCTCCACGAGTTTGATTTCGAGACCTCAGGATTAGATTTTGAGGTCCAGAAGTTAAGCATTTGAAAGCACACAATTTCCTGCGAGTGTTTTTTCTTCTTCTATTATCTTGCAACTTCGGCGACCAATTGAGTTCAAATTTTCACAGGTTTGTGGTTTTGTTTTAATGTTGAGATACACCAAGTGAGAAGACTGGTCTTTGACAATTACCAATAGTGTCCAGTGACTTTAACTTGTTTTTTGATTTCGAGACCTCAGAATTAGATTTTGAGGTCCAGAAGTTAAGCATTTGAAAGCACACAATTTCCTGCGAGTGTTTTTTCTTCTTCTATTATCTTGCAACTTCGGCGACCAATTGAGTTCAAATTTTCACAGGTTTGTTGTTTTGTTTTAATGTTGAGATACACCAAGTGAGAAGACTGGTCTTTGACAATTACCAATAGTGTCCAGTGACTTTAACTTGTTTTTTTGATTTCGAGACCTCAGAATTAGATTTTGAGGTCCAGAAGTTAAGCATTTGAAAGCACACAATTTCCTGCGAGTGTTTTTTCTTCTTCTATTATCTTGCAACTTCGGCGACCAATTGAGTTCAAATTTTCACAGGTTTGTTGTTTTGTTTTAATGTTGAGATACACCAAGTGAGAAGACTGGTCTTTGACAATTACCAATAGTGTCCAGTGTCTTTAACTTGTTTTTCTGATCTTCAAAAAACTACAGTACATCAGCAAGTAATATTTTAAGGCAAGCTTTCTATCATCATTCAAACTTCAAACCGTACAAGTTTAATGTAAATCTGTGGACATTGTGTTTTGCGTCCTACAATGAGTTCCCAGCCGTCGATTTCACCAAACTCTTTCCTAACTTAGGATTAATCTTAGGACTTAGGACGAGTAAAGTTCCGTATCTAAAGACGTAGGACACATTGAACGGGTTACTCGAGATAGGATTAATCCTAGCGTGACGTGAAATCGGCTGCTGTCCCTTTAAGTTAATATAATTTAGAGGTCACCAACAAGCACTTCGCAATCTTTGCCTTCTTCGTCTACAACTTTAGTCTGACACGTACTGTAATCTCTC
Organism: Asterias rubens; assembly: GCF_902459465.1. Lineage (NCBI taxonomy): Eukaryota > Metazoa > Echinodermata > Asteroidea > Forcipulatida > Asteriidae > Asterias > Asterias rubens. The sequence goes on from NC_047075.1 coordinate 6,915,212, forward strand.
GTCACTTCTGCAATTTCAGCGCCTTGTATCCTTTGGCAATTTGGCGCTTTATAAATACTGTTATTATTATTATTATTATTATTTCACATCCATTGTCGTAATCGATAGGGATCGAGAATCTACAAAAGGAAATAGAGTTTTTAGAAGGATAAGATATTTCTTAGTATACACATATAGACCTTATGCACATGACGTCATTTCAGTACGGCGCCCTCACCTTGAGGTCAAAAGGAGGTTGTTCACTTGCCAATCTATGTGCGGCTGGATGACGTCAATGCATAAGGTCTATTGACAGGCAATGAGAGGTAAATGCACGTCTATTCCCCGAGGGACTTTGAGTGACCAGAAGAGGGACCTTCGGCCTCGGGAAATAGGCCCCTCTTCTGGTCACTCACAGGCCCAAGGGGGAATAGAATGTACACTAGTTACTGAATTATGCCAGTCATTATGTGTTTTATTAAAACCTCGTTCTTAACGCGAAATAAAGAACGGACGTTTTTTAGTTGATGTTCACGGTTCACGTCAAGAGAGGGCGCTGTAACCAGGCACTATTTTCAAAGACTAGTTCCCGCAAAACACTCGCGCGCAATCACTAGACTTTAGTTCACCCCACGTGACCGTGTTTCAGCCAACCGGAATACAGAACAACAACTCTGTCTTTGAATGGTCGAAAGTCGTTGGTGATGCCGTTGCTATAGACTGTGTACGATGCTGTTTTTCGTTGCTAAGCACTTCAATGGCGGAGTGCAGGCTTGCTTTATCACTTTCTAATGTTTGTATCTGCAATTTTAGGTCAATATTTTCAACAAACTGTGCTTTCATTGACATGACTTCACTTCTTAAGTCCTCGATTAAGAGTTTCAGCTCCATAAAGTCCGAGTGTGTATTTAACACCTGAGCGTCATTTGACGTTGAACTGGAGTAAGGTGTAGATTTTCCAATTTCATTGCCATCTTTAACAATACTCTCCATGTGAGACAGTTTAAATTTAGATGATGATAGGCATGCCCTTGGAAACTTGTTACGATCATCGTTGAGGTATTGGTAAAGTTCTATAATATCATCTACTGTAGCCTCGATCGATCGTCTTGATTTTAGAATCAACTTGTCAGTAGTACCCACACCTTGTGTACACGGTTGCTCGTCACCATGTTGGGTTTTCTTGGTGTACTTGGCTTCAGCAAACTGAAACAGAATTCTCCGGGCTTCTTGTAGCTCGTCCAAGCTTATTTCACCTCCCATGTGTTGCTTCAACGAATCATGTTGGGTAACTCAAATCTTTAGGAGGAGTAGGCTTACCCAAGCCTACATCCGTATGGACTGTAAATTGGTAACCTTGTTTCAGCCCTATAGGAGTAGCTGGCAACGGCCTCTGGACAAAACAATAATTGTAGCCCACACCTTGAAGTTGCTTTCAGGCCTTGTGTGTCTGGCGACTTGCATAAAAAAAAATCCAACAGGGATATTAAATTAGACTGCAAGAAAGACTCTGCCAGGGTCAAAACTCTAGACCAGTAACTTTCCCTCAATTTAAGACGAATAAATAATAAGAGAGACGTTGCCTAAGTGAGTTTGGCTCATTGCAACAAGTCAAGCATAACTCCAAAAGGGATAATGCTTTCAACAGCTTATACACAGGCTTTCATTGAGTCTTAATCATTAAGTGAACCAAATTACACGTTGATGGAAAAACATACAGAGGAGTCACAAAGGCATTCAAACTCCGTTACGAACACACCTACATCGACGATTGCTGATCGTGTACACGTTTAACGAAAATGTCTCCTCAACTTTACAAGACGGTTGTTCTATCACTGGCCATCACTGCATCATATGCTGGTAAGAGAAACATTGATCAATATTTATTTTATTCCTATGAGTAGTTGTTGAAGCCAACCTCACAACTTTATGTGTATGTACTTAGTTAGTCTTTAAAGCAATCGCACAATATTGTCCAAAGGCCCACGCTTCGTGTATCACAACTTATATAATAACAAACCGTGAACATTTTAGGCTCAATCAGTCATCGGAGTCGGAAAACCCATTTTTGTTTCCGCACGTTTCGCCGTGTCATGACATGTGTTTAAAATAAATTCGTTATTCTCCATATCGAGAATTGAAAATTGTTTTAATGTTTTCTCAAGAAGTAAAGCATTTCATGGAATAATCATTTCAAGGGAAGTCTTTCACCATTACCTTCTGTAAACCCTTTAAGTTATTTGTAAATCTGTGAACTTTTAATTGTTGTTTTGTTCAGAAATTGTCCAATGGCTTAAACAAAGAGCAATTAATTGTTACACACAACGATTTTACTCGTCGCCTATGTTAACTGTGTAGCCCGTTTGTGAGACCCGTTGGACCGGTACGGCGATAGAGAGCTAATAAATACACTGAAAACATCTAGTAGTCAATTTGGAGAAAAAAATAGTCAACTACGCAATAAAAATTAGTCTTTCCATTCATGACTAATTTTTCAATCCGAACTAACTAATAGGAAACATTTTTACTAATTGAGCTAATGAAATTACTAATCAATATTTTTTAAAGACTAATACGAATTTGTTATTTCTAATTTTGTCCGTAGATAAGTTGATACAGAGTACTGATTGACTAATTTGTTTCTCTCCAAAATATGAAATGACCAGTCTGACATAGCAATGACAAATTTGTCGACTAATGTGTGAGAAAAATACTAATTGAATTGGCTCCGAAGGCGGGCACTCGATACAAAAGCCTGTACAGAACTTACTCGTACAACGTTCGGTCGAATGCCACCGACCCTTCCTCCCTATCAAGAGGTTGTGAATTAAATACAATTGTGTATACTTCATCAAAGGGCATTTCTTAATTAATAAATTTAATACAAGAATAAACTCCTGTTTCAACTTTTGGAAAACATGGGCGCCGCTTGTAACCTTGGGAGGTAGTCTGTAAACAGTGCTGTCATTAATCAGCACGGTGAGTACAATTAACAGAACAGCCAGAACACAAATCGCACCCCCCGGTCAGGCCGGTTTCGCGCCGATATTGTTTAGTGCGCGATGGTCGCGCAGCATTGCAATTCAGCACAGTTTGTTACACTGTTCAAAAACCATTATCGAAAAATAGCGTGTCATTTTCACTGTCGCGCAAATATCGCCCGCGCGATTCGTAACTTTCCCTCTCAATCGTCTGCCAGAACAAGAACGTCAGGATAGTCCGTGTCAACGTGTGCTGTTGGTGGGTGGTGGAATGTGAAATAAGGTAATTAATTTATTGTATTCTGTTGTAATTATTCAGAAATATAATAACATGTTAATAAGTAACGCATAGAGGACATGCCTGGCTGAGAATGAACAAACGTTAACTTACATAAGCAACATTTTTAGTTTCCCTTTTCAAATTTCAATCTCAACTCAAAAAAGTTTCATGAACTAACGTACTGCGGAGTACATGTATGTTGTACTGCTGTACGTAGTATAAAACTGCTACTGCTACACTACTTTTAAGTAAATACACCACCATACACGAGCAACCGGTTTCTGTTGAGCCAGTCACCAGTGCAGTGACGGCAAGTTATGAGCCATTCAGAAATTAGCTGTGAGTCACAAACAAACTAAACCAAAGAACAATTTTATTAGCATGATTTATAGTCGCCAAGTTTTTGGAAAAAAGGTGAAAATCACAAAGGAAAGGGCAAAGCGATGTTTTCAGTCTGAGAGTCTCGTATTAATTTAAATAGTAAATACCAGTACTGCTATGTACGTTGTACATGCTAAAATAATGTTTGTAAATTGTATCCTGAGGCGAAGTTATTTTTGTGACATTGTTTTCCTCATTTCTCAAAAACTACAGCACCACAGCAAGTATTTTAAGGGAAGCTTTCTACCACCATTATCTTAAAACTGTGTAAGTTTAATTTTTACTTTAAATGTAAATCTGTGGACATTGCGTTTTGGGTCGAACAAAAAGTACCCAAACACTTAAAGGATTTTAATTAAGAAACCTTTGTTTTGTATTTCAGGTTGACGTGCATGTACACAGGCCTACATACATCCCATACAACTTTCACCATGGACTCGACAAAGTAAGTTCACTGCCTACACAGACACAGTCAACAGTTTTACACATTTTATATTTATTGATGGCAAAATTAAATTTCTGCATGATTACCCGAAGCAGGACGTTTCGTACCCAATCATTAATACTATGTAAGTTGCACAAGGGAGACTACCACTACTAGAAGTGTACTAGAGTAGCTACTACTCCTAGAACTATTTCGGTTTCGTCCGGCTATCGTCTCCCGTAACCTCATAGGTTTATATCTCTCACGGGAAAAGTTTCCGTATGGCGCCACCACTTTTTCATTCGAAATAAAATAATATAGTATCTAATTTACCTGATTGATATATCCCTTTTTGGAAAAATGAGTGAAAAAGTGGTGGCGCCATACGGAAAGTTATCCCTCTCACGCATTAATGATGGTTCAATCATTGTTCAATGAATTTTGGAATCAAAAATCTCTCTTTATTTTTATTTTAATCTCGCAAAAATTAGGCTCTATGTGTCCTTTGATATCTCAATGTCCAAGGGGGCGACCAGAGAACCCACTCCGCAATCTCAAAAAATGTCAAAAGTTATAAATTCCTACCGTTATTCAGTCCCCAAATGCGCTGTTTTACCTCTACACTACAAATACTGATTGTCCCCGATATCTGCCGAACGCATCGCGAAGTCACGACACGTGACCAGCGTGCTCATATTATTTTTTTCCCAGGACAAACGTGGAGAATTATCTACACACGTTTGTCCTAAAATTAAAAAACACTTGATCCATGCTTTGCGTACAAAAACATATGGACACGCGTCTGGGAACCAGATGTCTGATTCCTAGACGCGTGTCCATATGTTTGGTACACAAAACACGGATCAAGTTTTTTTTTTAATTCTAGTGTAAGCGGTAATGTATGTCAACTGAATACAACTTGCATGCACCCACCTCCTTTCTGGCAAAACCACCACAGAACCTTCATTTTATGACCCCAAATAAATTGTAATGGTTTTTGTACGTGGTAATCTGCTCTATCAAGCAGAGTTTTTTTCATGAAATTTCTGGAATATTTTTTTTTTTTAATCTTGGTCAAAGGTCAAGGTATTGTGTCAAAGATCATAGTTATTGTTTTACTTATTTTAAGGACTTTTGATTAGAGCATTTATTCTGATCCAAATTTGCACAATTTTGTGGAAAACTTGCCTATTTATGGTTTATTCCTTTAAAAGGGGGGGGGGGGTGATCACCCACGAACTCGTGGAATATGCACCCCAAAAAAATCTGCATCCCATGTTGACATGGGACGCAGAAGGACTGTCGTGTTTTTCTGTATTCCTCTCATGCTTGTATAATAACTAATAGTGTTATGTGATGTCATGCAGTGGTCTCAAATTGTAGAAAAAAATGTTGCAAAATTGCTTCCCAAAGCACTGATGTGCTGTATTGTAGCATAAATAAAGTTTTGTCCATTTACTACTTGAAGTATGAATAAGACATCTGGTTGCTTACAGCAATATTGAGTAATTTTACTTTTTACTTTTATTTATTGAAGGATGAAGACACCACACATCCTGTGTACATCGAAATGGATGAACAATCGGCACATGTGTCTACAGAGTTTAAAGGAGTTGCAGAAGGCGAGGTAGTTTCTGTTGTTGATGATGTAACAACAGCAGTCGCGTGCTACATTTCCTCGTTTTTTGTATTTCACCTGCAGTACATCCCAGAACTAGTGAAGACAATTGCTTTTTATCAATAT